>NC_085139.1:256759255-257050220 GCF_024139115.2 Armigeres subalbatus | reverse complement strand
CATTCTTACACAATGTGCTATTCTGCAATTTATTTAAATCAAGATTATTGAGATGCAGAATTGTACAAAAATATAGAATTTAATATCACCCTACAATCTCGATTCACATAAGTAAAAGCGCACAAATATCGAAAGCTTAATAAATCTGTCCCATCCACTGACTTACCTCGGACATGACGGCGACGATGCTGCTCATTAACAGGACGCCCCTCCCATCCGCTTTCCGGATCAGACTGTCCTTGAATGAGTTGTCACGGTGCGTTGGGTGTTGCTTCTTCTTTGCAACTCCTGTGAATCTGCTCGCTCACTCACTCTTCCGTTCAGTGTCGATGTCGGGACTTGATGCTTCCTTGCGATATCGCCACCTGCTTCGTCGTCATCGGCCCCGTCGACCTTACACCACTAGTCATCATTCAAGTCTATTCGACGTCCCACCCCACTCCGTACTTCACCGAACCTTTGATTACAATAGGGATCGGAGCAGTACGCTTCGGCGGAATTGCTCCTAGCTCTGTAGTAGCTAATTGTGTAGACGCACGAGCTTCTGAAACCTACTACTTAGCGGGAGCTGTACTCCAATTACCTGCACTTGGTCTGTGTTGCGACGCGACGCTGATTGCTTCTGCCGCAGCAGTCCCTAAAAGGTAAGAAGCGGAAAGAAAAAATACGACGTAAGTACAACGAATTAATAACAACCACCACGGCGTGATAGCCCAGACCGCGAGAGACGGCGCGCGCGACATGGCGGCGAGTGGCGGCCAGAGACAAACGATATTCGATGTTTGTTGTCATCGTTATTCTTCTTCGATCGATTCCGATTTACCATTACTTGGCTGTTGTTAAAAGGTTAGCAGCCGCCGCTTACCACCACCTGTGACTCTTCCTTAACACTGTGTTAGGAATAATTTGAATCTTTTCCTCCGGTTTCAACTACGGTTTTATTCATTTCAAATCTAATTTTCCAATGGACCTACTGTGCATTCAGACTTTTAATGGAAAGATTTTTCAGATGTAAAGTATTTTAACACAAAACACTTTCCTAAATGGTTTGTTTTAAATCTTTGTTATTAATTGATTCATCTAATTTGTTAATTTTTAAGTTTGTTTTTGGGGAAAATATTCACGAACGAGTATCCTCTGCTGAGCATATTAGGCAAGAAGTTTTTATTCAATCGTTCATAATAACAATTAAAAAAAAATCGATTTGAATTATATTTTCCTTTTTTAAAAATACGTTGACAACCAAATTAGCGAATTTCAAACTTCAACTGAGTTGATGAATCCATGACAAAAACTCTGCCGAGATAGAAAAATAATGCAAGTGTCTCAGAACCCGTGCAGCACCGTGTAATAATCGATGGAGGATATTCAGTCATTGGATGGTGTGATTGTAACGAATGTAAAGTCGCACCTACATGAAATGCGGTCCCTCGATACGCGTCGAAGACGGGTCACTTTCTTCTCACGCGCCGCGGTTTGCGACGACCTGCGTGATGACCTGCTAAGCGAGGCTATATAGTGACTGACGCAAAACACAGTCAGTAGTGGTGAATTGGTATGAATGAAACGGACGGTGAAAACATTATTAATTACATGCGACGAGGCGTAAAATTAAGCTGGATGGTTAGTGGAAGGTCAATGTGTAAGTGGGTGCCGGTGAATCGAGGACTAGAGTAGCAAGACAATCTAATGATAGATAATTCATTTGTTTCAAATGTTGTAACCGTTCGACTACGCACCTACTTGAATCTTGCACCTTTAACTTTCCGAGACTTGAATGGTCCTGAAAGTGATACTTTAAACAACGGCTCGCGTACCCAAGATTAATAAAATTTGAATTGAGAAATTAAATAAAAATAGGAAAATTAAGAAACCCGATTAGGTGAGAGCAGTGCTATCCCTCCTGGGGAAAAATGGCCTCACCTATAAAATCACTCAATAATCTGTTGTAGGACATTTATGAACGAATATTACCATAAGAATTCAATTAGAAAATATATTAAGCTCTTTAGTGGAATATAATTACTCTAGACGAATATATTGTCCATTTAATTACTAGTTAATTATAATTAACTAGTGGAATTAAATGGACAGTACTTAATTCGTCTTAGAGGTTTATTCAATATTAGTTATTCGTTGATGAACTGCAATGGAAAAAAAAAGCAAAATCCCATCATATCCGCTCAAATTGACGTCGCTCAATCCAAAACAAACAACCTATGCCTCACCTTTTTTCTTGTTGGGTATTTTAATACTGCCATTATTTTAAATCACCATTATTTTAAGTTATTTTACACCACCATTTGGTCGTTTTATCCAGGCCATTTTAGAAAAAAGTGTGTGTTCAACAAAATTGTAAGAAGTAGAAGGCCATCATTATGATGCTATCAAAAAATAGTGTAGCCCATCATATAAAAAAAAACTAGAAAATATATTTTTATTAGTCGGATTACTGGCATGTCATTTTCTACAAAGTTGTAGCGCAGCTTATTCCAATAAATTTGGTAAAAGGCCTTTTATGTAGCTCTTAAGTTGGCTGATTTAGAGCAATTTTACCTTATTGGGTTCGGGTGTACCTCAAAAAGCTTTTAGCTTAGCTTATGGGTCCTGTACACCTCCGGTGGTGCAAAGGGCCGACTTGAAAGATCTCCATCCTGAGCGCTGCCCGGCTAGTCGTCTTCGGCTGACTTTTAGAGCTCAAATAAATGCAACTTGGTAAATGGGTAAATATGGCTAAATAAATATGCACAATATCCTTTTCCGATCAAAAGTTACACGTTTTCTGTAAATTTTTCATCAGTTGATATCTCGGTTAGGCAGACCAAAATATATGTTCACAGGCATTTGAAAGAGCAATTCATATTCTTTATTATGTCAAAAACTTAGAGATATGTTAATTTTTATCTCAAGTTTAACCATTAATTGAACTGCCGTATTCTGGAAAAGTGACGTAAGATTTTACAACATGCATGTTTTCATTTTCTAAGAGCTCGATGAGTAGTATCGTTAACACCATTTTGGAAAATGGCGTATACGTCACTTTTCAGATTACGGCATTGAAGTCATATTTTTCACGCACGTTTTTGAAAAACTACCCATTCTTTTGTACAAATTGAATAGGTATCCAAATAGCCAGATGAGGTAACGCCAGAAATTTCCTACAGTTATGCAGGTGCAGCTCACTACGCTTACCAAATACTTCTTAGATTTGAGGAATTTTCTGAATCCAATGTAGTTCCACCTCGCGTTTAGGGCACACTTTCAATACTGAAGCAACGAGCTGCAGCTGTCTTTGATTCTTCGCTTGCTGCGACACAGCAAAGCTAAAATAATAAGATTACGGATATTCGTTGCTGATAATCAAGTCCATGCAAGTCAAAGGTTCCTCCAGGAATTCCTCCGGAAGTTCTTCCAAGAATTCCTGCGAAGTTCTCCAGAATTCCTGCGGAACTGCCGTAATCTGAAAAAGTGACGTATTAACCATTTTCAAAAATGGTGTCTACGAGTAGTACCATCGAACTCTTTAATAGAAAATGAAAACATGCATGTGTAAATGGCGCATACGTCACTTTTTCAGATTACAGGAAGTTCCTCCAGGAATTCCTGCGAGTTTCCAGGAATTCCTCCGGAAGTTCCTCCAGCAATTCCTGTGAAGCCAGGAATTCCTGTAGTTCTCCAGGAATTCTTCCGAAGTCTTCCAGGAATTCCTGGGAAATTCCTCCAGGAATTCCCTGTCCTCCAAGAATTCCGCAGAACTTCCTCCTGGAATTCCTGCGTAGTTCCTCCAGGAATTCCTGCGGAGTTCCTCCAGGAATTCCTCCGAAAGTTCCTCCAGGAATCTCAGTTCCTCTAGGATTTCCGAAAGTTCCTCCAGGAATCTACGTTCCTCAGGAATTCCCAGGAAGTTCCTCCAGGAATTAGTGCGATTTCCTCAGGAATTCTAAAAGTTCCTCCAGAATTCCTGCAAAGTTCCTCAGGGATCCTCCGAAGTTCCACCAGAAATTCCTCCGAGTTCCTCCAGGAATTCCTCCGGAAGTTCCACCAGAAATTCCTCCAGAAGTTCCTCCAGGAATTCCTCAGGAAGATCCTCCGAAAATTCCTTCGGAAGTTCCTCCAGGAATTCCTCCGGAAGTTCCTCCAGGGATTCCATCGGAAGTTCCTCCATGAATTTCTGCGGAAGTTCCAGAATTCCACCAAAGTTCCTCCAGGATTCCTGCATCCTCCATGAATTCCTGCGAAAGTTCCTCCATGAATTCTTCGGAAGTTCCTTCAGGAATTCCTGCGAACTTCCTCCAGGAATTCATGCGAAGTTCCTCCAGGAATACCTGCAAGTTCCTTCAGGAATTCCTGCGAAATTTCTCCAGAATTCTGCGGAATCTCTCCAGGAATTCCTGCGAAGTTCCTCCATGAATTCTTGCGGAAGTTCCTTCAGGAATTCCTGCGGAACTTCCTCCAGGAAGTGCCCGGAAGTCTCACGTTCCAGTTCCTCCAGACCTCTCAGTTCCTCAGAATTCCTGCGGAAGTTCCTCCAAGAATTCCTCCGGAAGTTCCTCCAGGAATTAGCTCTCCTCCAGGAATTCCTCCGGAAGTTCCTCCAGGAATTCCTCCGGAGTTCCTCCAGGAATTCCTCCGAGTTCCTCCAGGAAATTCCTCCGGAAGTTCCTCCAGAAATTCCTCCGGAAGTTCCTCCAGAATTCCTCCGGAAGTTCCAGGAATTCCTCCGAGTTCCTCCAGGAATTCCTCCGAAGTTCCTCCAGGAATTCTCCGGAAGTTCCTCCAGGAATTCCTCCGGTTCCTCCAGGAATTCCTCCTGAAGTCTCTCCAGAATTCTCCGAAGTTCCTCCAGGAATTCGAAGCTTCCACTCTCGGAAGTTCCTCCAGGAATCTCTCCGAAGTTCCTCCAGGAATTCCTCCGGAAGTTCCTCCAGGAATTCCTCCGGAAGTTCCTCCAGGAATTCCTCCGGAAGTTCCTCCAGGAATTCCTCCGAAGTTCCTCCAGGAATTCCTCCGAAGTTCCTCCAGGAATTCCTCCGAAGTTCCTCCAGGAATTCCTCAGTTCCTCCAGGAATTCTCCGGAAGTTCCTCCAGGAATTCCTCCGGAAGTTCTCCAGGAATTCCTCCGAAGTTCCTCCAGGAATTCCTCTCCGGAAGTTCCTCCAGAATCGAAGTTCTTCCGTACCTCCGGAAGTTCCTCCAGGAATTCCTCCGAAGTTCCTCCAGGAATTCCTCCGAAGTTCCTCCAGAATTCCTCCGAAGTTCCTCCAGGAATTCCTCCGGAAGTTCCTCCAGGAATTCCTCCGGAAGTTCTCCAGGAATTCCTCCGAAGTCTTCTCCAGGAATTCCTCCGGAAGTTCCTCCAGAATTCCTCCGAAGTTTCTCCAGAATTCCTCCGGAAGTTCTCCAGGAATTCTCCGACTTCCAGGAATTCCTCCAGTTCCTTCCAGGAATTCCTCCGGAAGTCCTCCAGAATTCCTCCGAAGTTCCTCCAGGAATCTCCGTGCCTCCAGGAATTCCTCCAGTTCTCCAGGAATTCTCGAGTTCCTCCAGGAATTCCTCCGAAGTTCCTCCGGAATTCCTGAAGTTCCTCCAGGAATTCCTCCGAAGTTCTCCAGGAATTCCTCAGTTCTCAGGACCTCCGGAAGCTTCTCCAGGAATTCCTCCGGAAGTTCTCCAGGAATTCCTCCGAAGCTTCCAGGAATTCCTCCGAAGTCTTCCAGGAATTCTCTCGAAGTTCCTCCAGGAATTCCTCCGGTTTTCAGAATTCTCCGAAGTTCTCCAGGAATTCCTCCGAAGTTCTTCCAGGAATTCCTCCGAAGTTCCTCTAGGAATTCCTCCGGAAGTTCCTCAGAATTCCTCCGAAGTCTTTCCAGGAATTCCTCCGGAAGTTCCTCAGGAATTCCTCCGGAAGTTCCTCCAGGAATTCTCTCCGAAGTTCCTCCAGGAATTCCTCCGGAAGTTCCTCCAGGAATTCCTCCGAAGTTCCTCCAGGAATCTCCTCCGGAGTTCTCCAGGAATTCCTCCGGAAGTTCCTCCAGGAATTCCTCCGGAGTTCCTCCAGGAATTCCTCCGAAGTTCCTCCAGGAATTCCTCCGGAAATTCCTCCAGAATTCCTCCGGAAGTTCCTCCAGGAATTCCTCCGAAGTTCCTCCAGGAATTCTCCGAGTTCCTCCAGGAATTCTCCGAAGTTCTCCAGGAGAGTTCCTCCAGGAATTCCTGCGGAAGTTCCTCCAGGAATTCTGGAAGTTCTCCAGAATCCTGCGGAAGTTCCTCCAGAATTCCTCGGAATTCCTCCAGGAATCTCTAGTTCCTCCAGACCTCGGAAGTTCCTCCAGGAATTCCTCCGAAGTTCCTCCAGGAATTCTCCGAGTTCCTCAGGAATTCCTCCGAAGTTCCTCCAGAATTCCTCCGGAAGTTCCTCCAGGAATTCTCCGAAGTTCCTCCAGGAATTCCTCCGGAAGTTCCTCCAGGAATTCCTCCGGAAGTTCCTCCAGGAATTCCTCCGAAATTCCTCCAGAATTCCTCCGGAAGTTCCTCCAGGAATTCCTCCGAAGTTCCTCCAGGAATTCCTCAGTTCCTCGACCTCCGAAGTTCCTCCAGGAATTCCTCCGAAATTCCTCCAGGAATTCCTCCGGAAGTTCCTCCAGGAATTCTCCGAAGTTCCTCCAGAATTCCTCCGAAGTTCCTCCAGGAATTCCTCCGAGTTCCCTCCAGGAATTCCTCCGGAAGTTCCTCCAGGAATTCCTCCGAAGTTCCTCCCAGGAATTCCTCCGAAGTTCCTCCAGGAATTCCTCCGGAAGTTCTCCAGAATTCCTCCGAAGTTCCTCCAGGAATTCCTCCGGAAGTTCCTCCAGGAATTCCTCCGAAGTTCCTCCAGGAATTCCTCCGAAGTTCCTCCAGGAATTCCTCCGAAGTTCTCCAGGAATTCCTCCGAGTTCCTCCAGGAATTCCTCCGAAGTTCCTCCAGGAATTCCTCCGGAAGTTCCTCCAGGAATTCCTCCGAAGTCCTCCAGGAATTCCTCCGGAAGTTCCTCCAGGAATTCCTCCGAAGTTCTCCAGGAATTCCTCCGAGTTCCTCCAGAATTCCTCTCCGGAAGTTCCTCAGGAATTCCTCCGGAAGTTCCTCTCCAGGAATTCCTCCGAAGTTCCTCCAGGAATTCCTCCGAAGTTCTCCAGGAATTCCTCCGGAAGTTCCTCCAGGAATTCCTCCGAAGTTCCTCCAGGAATTCCTCCGAAGTTCCTCTCAGGAATTCCTCCGGAAGTTCCTCCAGGAATTCCTCCGAAGTTCTCCAGGAATTCCTCCGAAGTTCCTCCAGGAATTCCTCCGGAAGTTCCTCCAGGACCTCCGAAGTTCTCCAGGAATTCCTCCGAAGTTCCTCCAGGAATTCCTCCGAAGTTCTCCAGGAATTCTCGGTTCCTCCAGAATTCCTCCGAAGTTCCTCCAGAATTCCTCCGGAAGTTCTTCCAGGAATTCCTCCGGAGTTCCTCCAGGAATTCCTCCGAAGTTCCTCCAGGAATTCCTGCGGAAGTTCCTCCAGCACCGGAGTTCCTCCGAATTCCTCCGGAAGTTCCTCCAGGAATTCCTCCGAAGTCTTCTCCAGGAATACCTAGTTCCTCCAGGAATTCCTGCAGTTCCTCCAGAATTCCTGCGGAAGTTCCTCCAGGAATTCTCTGCGGAAGTTCCTCCAGGAATTCCTGGAGTCTTCCAGGAATTCCTGGAAGTTCCTCCAGAATTCCTGAGTTCTCCAGGAATCCTGCGAAGTTCCTCCAGGAATTCCTGCGGAAGTTCCTCCAGGAATTCCCTGAAGTTCTCCAGGAATTCCTGGAAGTTCCTCCAGGAATTCTCCGGAGGTTCCTCCGAAGTTCCTCCAGGAATTCTCTGAACTCCTCCAGGAATTCCTCCGAAATTCTCCGAAGTTCTCCAGAATTCCTCCGAAGTTGTCCAGGAATTCTCCGAATTCCTCCAGGAATTCCTCCAGGAATTTATCCCGAGTTTCAGAACGTCTGAAAGTTCTTCAGAATCTGTTCGAAGTTCCTCCAGAATTCTCCGAAGTTCCTCCAGGAATTCCTCCGGAAGTTCCTCAAGGAAATCCTCCGGAAGTCCTCAAGGAATTCCTCCGGAAGTTCATCCAGGAATTTATTTATGTAATTAATCGATCATCTTTTGAAGAAATGCTAATAAAATAAAACAATAACAGCTGAGTCATTTCACCATGCAAAAAACTGATACAAGACGATGGCCAAAAACAGTTTTTTCAAAACGTAACTGGCAAGCTGTTTTTCAATCTAATTTTTATTTTATGAAGTGCGTATATTAAATTATGTGTAGGGATGTGAGACCCTGGATTGAGTTTTGTCAAAACCCGAGTATCAATAAGAACAGTCAAATCTGCTCTAAGCATTTCGCCAACTCTGCTTTTACAAATCACAGAAATAAATCTCAAGAGTATGTTTATAAGAACAATGATAACCCAACTATTAAGTCCATTTTAGCTTAAGGCATTTCGCAGCACCATCGCCTTTCCCGGATAATCCAGCAGCAATATTATTAACTCCGATGGAAATATATGTTTGATCGATCGAAGAAGCAACTCCAATGGGTTTAGACCATGATAATGAAGATAACGAAATTGATGTTGCTGGAGAAGTTTAATTGGGAAATGTCGACATCGATCAGCAAATACACATAACTAACAAAATACAATAAAACTCGCGACAATCATTTGGTCCAGCTATCAGAAAAATATGTCTAAACAGAAGTCACGAATCAATCTCGTTGCAGAAACAAAAAAAAAACACAGATATGGTGTTGCCGAGTAACTGACGTTTGTGTTATTTTTTATTTACATTCTCGAAATTGCTCTCCTTGGTATACAAAATATTACAAATTTTAATTTTTGGACAAAAAGTTGATTGACCAAGGTACCATGCGTCTCCATATGCTTTTGTGTTAATGTGGCAAACATGCTTAAAGATTGTTGACATAAAAGTTATACAGCTCCAAAAGCTATGAAATTACGAACATGGCGTCTCCGACTAAGTGTTCCAAAAGCAGTATCAGTATCTCCCGAAATTGCGAACTTCGGGAGCGGCATGCGAGAATCGCGTAGGTGGTAGGTAGTGTAGGGGAAGCCCCGAGCATGAAAGGTACTTTAAGTACGAAAAACTATGCTAGTTGTAAAGTGGAAACATAGAGAAAACAGAATAGGAAGTGAGAAAAGTTTAAATGACTAGGAAGTAGGAAGAATAGAGGAAATTGAGATGTGTGGCTTTTATTGTTTTGGATGGTGCTTTAGTTCTACCCTTTCCCGGAAACTCGCAATAATCATCCGCAACTATCTGTCGGCGAGGACATACCGAGCCTTAACCAGCAGAGGGATTTTCTGTGCGCACGACATCATCACAGGCGTCTCACCAGGAATATCCTCACACTGGCCTCTGCTGTGTTAGGGTTAATATCCCTTAAAAACAAACCAGCCCTGTTGTGCAATCTGTTCCCTTTCGATACGCCAGAATAGCCAGAAGGTTTCGTTTTTTGGCTGTTCGCAGATGACTCCCCAGTTGTCTATGTTTTCCTATGATCAAATACGGCATGAAAGCGACGAAAAAGTCAGCATCTAAAACAACATTGGGTCCAAAACAACAATTGATGATGATCATCAACAGTTCTGCCAGAACATGAACATCTGAGGTCCACCGTCTGACCGACACAACGCTTTGGTGAGTGAAAACCCCTTTGGGACCGTTTCATGATTTCCAGCCAACCTGAGATCAGGAAACTAGTCCCACCTCATGTTATCAAATTTTGTAATGTAAGTACATAGAGTAGTGAGGATATCAAATTGTAGTTATGAAATACGAACAATCAATTCTTTCATAAAGATAAATTATAGGAGCTGTTTTTTTCGTAAACTTGAACCAAAACTAATAAATGAATGACAATGTAACTATATTGTAACAATAGGTACATCAGAAATAAATCAATTTTAAGTAAATCTTACCTTACAACTCAGTTTCTTTTTAGCAATTGATTGCAAAATGTTTTAAATCTTCTGCCACTGCAAGCTGCCAACGGCACAAAGTAACCATTCTACATTAACGAAACAAGTGTTTAGGCTCACCGCCGCGGGAAGCCAAACAAATCGTCAAAAGTAGCAACGAAACTCTTGGTGCTCGATACCAAACCACCGTTTAACCGACGGCGGCGGCATCATTCAACCGGCAACAAGTTTGACCATGGTGATGTCCGAAATACACGCCACCGCACAATCACAAATCAATTCCTCTTACTCCTGATTTATGTCAAGTCTATTTTGGCACGATTTTGTCGGTCGATCTACTTTTGTTCTGTGCTGCCTTACTGTAGGTACCCACATTCATGACATACACACCAACGGCGAGCTTAAGCCAAGCACTCGACGGCGGTAGATATAGGCCCCACAACCACAAACACCACGCTTATCAATTTTGATCCAATTAGTCCGAGTCCGCGCGTCCTGCCACATCGCTCTCGCCGCCCACCGTTATCGCGCCACAGTTTGGTTTGAGTAAATAATCACACAGTTCGCGTCTCCGTTTTGGTGTCTTTTCCACTGTGCAGTGTTATTGCACTCGAACGAAGGGGCCATATGAACCCTAACTGTCGAAACTGTAGAGTCGGCGACTCCTGATGAAGGTGGCGTACCAGCGTTCTCTAATAGAGTGTTGCAATGGAAAACTTGATGTTTCAAATACGATGTTGATCAATTCCAACATGAAGAAAATATCATGAGTATGATATCTAGTGTCGGATTACTATTAGTAGAAGACAGTCGATTGTGTACACTAAGTAGAGGCACGGTTCGGCACTTCATCCCAAAGCTCCTATTTCCATCTTATCAAAAACAAATCAATGAAAAGGAATTTTTTGTTTTCTTTATTTTGTGATTTTTCACCAGTGAGCACACGTTTTAGCAAAAAGAAACGACGAGATTGGTGCTGAATTTTTTGTTTTGCGATGAGATGAATATATGTTCAGTGAGATGGAAAACGGAACAGTTCCCCTATTTTAATATATGTATATCTCTCTCTATATATAAATGAGTTTGCATTTCTCTGAGGCAATATAACTCACGAACGGGATGACCGATTTGCAAGATTTTCTTCAAGTCGAGTCTACTGTTGAGGTCGAAATACGTAGGGGAACTGTTCCGATCTCCATCTCACTGTACATATATCCATCTCATCGCCAAACAAAGAAATACGGCTCCAAATTCGTCGCTTCTTTTTGTCAACATGCGTACCACTGCTAGCAATACGCACCGGAACGCTAATAACATCTGTTGCTTCATTTTGCACATTCTTCACATCATATTACCATCATTTTTTTCCGTCCATCCTAGCTATTTCTTCCCTGTTTTCATGATTTTTTTTCACTTTCTTTATAATGAATCTTTGTCTTTTTCAGTTTTGCTTTGCTTTCTCCAACCGATTTGGTATTCAAATCCATGATTTATATAATAAGCATTGCACTTGGACATCTACCCACAAAAATTTAAAAACAAAATAATTTGAGCGAAAAAATACATTTTCTCAACTCCGAATTGCTATTCTTTGATGTTCCCGTTCGTAATTTGGTTAAAGTCGCTTCTTTTGCTATCCAATAGATTGTAACACTTCCGTATTTTAATTATATCGAATTCGTTCTGTATTTACTTAAAACTGATTCATTATATGTCTGTTTCATTGTCAATCAAAAGAATCATTCAATTCGTTAAAACTATTTACTATGAACGAATACTTGCTTTAAAAGCATTGTGATGGGTGATTAACTACTTACACTGCTTCACGGATGCGTCAATTTCTGCAACGTAAAATGGAACACGATCACGGCTGATCCGTGTGACGTATTATGTTATCAAACAAACAAAAACTCGGAGTGTTCTAAAAACTTTGTGTCTGCGTGTTTTGTGAATGTGATTTGTACCCGCATCGGTCGCTACAAATGTGAGTGAGTTCAGCGTGCAAGTGTGTAATCAAGCAGCTACTGTACGGACTCGGTTTCAGTTCGTTAAAATAGATTTTTTTTGTAATATATTTCTTATATGATCAAGACACTTATACAAGTATATAATGTATAACAATATGCTTTTCTTCTAATTTGGTACAGGATTTTGTTGTGTTGTATATATCTATATGCTTTTTGGATTATCTTCCATTTGATGTATATAATCTCAATATCAATTTAGTTCAAAGATTTTATCTTGGTTCAACGTTTATTCTTGCGAGCTCTGCGCCGCGTATAAACATTCTCTTCCTACTGCTTATTACTATTGAAAATGACAATTGTGATTGGAATTCGGTTAAAAACTATGACATTCAAAGTGAGCACCGCACCGCACTCTTTCCTCTTATTGCTCTTCCCGCTTTCTCCCTTCTCTTTCTCTCAACTGTGTGCGAATGTATTGGGGCGAACGACACACAAAACAGTCAGAGCGCACTTTGTAGCATGTATTGGTGATGGCGACACGACGAGCGTAGTTTGATATGCTTGCTTCGTACATAGACAACGAGACAATGCTGCAGCTGTGTACATTTGGTGTGGACGAAAAATTACGAAATATTATCTACAACGACACACAACAGATGATACACTACATACACGGAGGAGGCGCTCCAACCAACACATTCAAGCCATTGTATGGGACTATAGGACGTTACGAATTAAAAACGAAATCTTTCGGTTTTGCTTTGAGAATTTTCTTTTCTGACTTCGATAGCTATCCTATGACTATATTTTCGTAAAACGCGTATTGTTTATAAAGTGACACTCAAATACGTGGGGAGCGAGTAGGCATTGGAAAAACCTTTTCTTTTATTTTCATTCTAGTGTGGTTGTGAAATCTCCTATTTTGTTGTTCGCCATTGGTGAGCTAGTAGTAGTTGTATAATGCGTGACGGCGAGCACTCTAGAGCACGAATATCATTGGCACGAGTTTTGTTTACAAATTTGTAGCTTAGTCCCATTGTTAATTTATAATTTTGCTATTCACGTTGCTTTTATTATTATTGTTCAGTGTGATGTTTGCGTTTTTTTTTTATCGGATACGAAAACAAATCGTGTTGCTCCGGACAGAAGTTATAATTTCAATAGAAAATTCTACATCTAAAACATCCGAATGAGTTTCAAAAATTACATTTTATTGATTTGTCTATTGTGCTTCAGTTGGTTGGAAATAAGAAAGTTAGACATAACCAATGGACTTACATGTCAGTATTATAAGAGATTTTTTTTCTTTTAAGAGAAGGCACATAAAGTACATTGTTGTTGATGTTCCGTTATTTGAAAAATATTCAAGTTGAATTGTTAGTTCGTTTGTCTTGCACGTGTGTATAGCAAAAAAGATGAGTTTCCTCACATTTCGATTTGTTTAGGAATAGTCACTTTAGACATCACGTCCATCTATGCTGGAAACTATATAACCATTTAATTACAAACATCTTAAAATTTTTCTAACGCTATTACTGTTGTTTTTTTTTAATTCTCTTAATGGCAAGAATGGAAATCTATAAACAATAGATAATAAAAATTACACCACGTTTTTCTTCCCATGAACAGGAGAAGCAGGATTATCGATTCACTAAGACAGTTCGTAGTTGTAGGCTTCGAGGAGGGATCTTGGATCCATTTAATTTGGTTTGGTAAGCGGAGAATAGTCACCGGTGCGTAGTAAATCTGGTCAATGGTAAAAGAATTCACTTGTATTTCTTATTTAACGTGCTAACTATTATCGAACGTTTAACCTCTAACCCCAAACAAACGTTTGGAAGAAGAGGTTCTGCCGCAGGAGTGGATTGAAGATGTCGTGCGTCCCAACTACAAAAAGGGCGATATGCTGGATTGTAGCAACTACCGCGTCATCACATTGTTGAACGCCGCCTACAAGGTACTCTCCCAAATTTTATGCCGCCGACTAACACCAATTGCAAGAGAGTTCGTGGGACAGTACCAGGCGGGATTTATGGGTGAATGCTCTACCACACATCAGGTGTTCGCCGTACGTCAGGTATTGTATAAATGCCGCGAATAAAACGTGCCCACATATCATCTATTTATCGACTTCAAAGCCGCATATGAAACAATCGATCGGGACCAGCTATGGCACCTAATGCACGAAAACGGATTTCCGGAAAAACTGATACGGTTGATCAAGGCGACGATGGATCGGGTGATGTGCGTAGTTCGAATTTTAGGGGCATTCTCGAGTCCCTTCGAAACGCGCAGAGGGTTACGGCAAGGTGATGGTCTTTCGTGTCTGCTATTCAACATCGCTTTGGAGGGAGTAATACGAAGGGCAGGGATTGGCACGAGTGGTACGATTTTCACGTCCGTCCAGTTATTTGGTTTCGCCGATGACATTGATATCATGGCACATAACTTTGAGAGAATGGAGGATGCCTACCTTAGACTGAAAAGCGAAGCTAACGGATTGGACTAGTCATTAACACGTCAAAGACGAAGTACATGATAGGAAGAGGCTCAAGAGAGGTCAATATAAGCCACCCACCACGAGTTTATATCGGTGATGACGAAATCGAGGTGGTTGAAGAATTCGTGTACTTGGGCTCACTGGTGACCGCCGATAACGATGCCAGCAGAGAAATTCGGAGACGCATCATGGCAGGAAATCGTACGTACTTTGGACTCTGCAAAACGCTCCGATCGAATAGAGTTCGCCGCCATACCAAACTGACTATCTACAAAACGCTTATTAGACGCAAAACGAAACGTGGACGATGCTCTAAGAGAACCAACGCGCACTGGGAGTTTTCGAAAGGAAAGTGCTGCGTACCATCTATGGTGGGGTGCAGATGGCGGACGGTACGTGGAGGAGGTGAATGAACCACGAGCTGCATCAGCTGTTGGGAGAACCATCCATCATTCGGGGAAGGGTAATTTGGCCGAAACCCATTCGGCTAAAAGCCATTTGGCCGTTTGCCACTAGGCCGAAAGTCATTTGACCGAAGGGGTCGGTTGGCCGAAAGGGTCGGTTGGCCGAAAGGGTTGTTTGGCCGAAAGGGTCATTTGGCTGAAAGGGTCGGTTGGCCGAAAGGGTCGTTTGGCCGAATGGGTCGTTTGGCCGAAAGTGTTGTTTAACCGAAAGAGTCGTTTGGTCGAATGAGTCAATTGGCCGAAAGGGTCGTTTTACCGAAATAATCGTTTGACCGAATGGGTCGTTTGGCCGAAAGGGTCGTTTGGCCGAAAGGATCATTTAGCCGAAAGGGTAATTTGGTCGAAAGGTTCGTTTGGCCGAAAGGGTCATTTGGCCGAATAAGACCTTTGGCCGAATAGTTCATTTGAAAAGTGAGAAATAAGCAATGAGAAGAGAGACAGTTCACTTCTCACTCTTCATTTTTCTCTTCTCACTGTAAAAAGTGAGAAACGCGAAATGAGTAGTAAGACTTCTCACTACTCCTTTCGTACTACTCACTCTTCACAGTGAGAAGTGAGAAATGGGGAGTAAGAAGTGAGACGTCTCACTTTTCACTCCTTATTTATCACTTCTCGCTGTCAAAAGTGAGAAGCGCAAAGTGAGTAGAGAGACGTCTCACTACCCACTTCACACTACTCACTTTTCACAGTGAGAAGTGAGAATTGAGGAGTGAGAAGTGAGACGCCTCACTTCTCACTCCTCATTTATCACTTTTCACTGTGAAAAGTGAGTAGTGCAAAGTGGGTAGAGATACGCCTCAGTGAGATACAGTGAGAAGCGATAAATGAGGAGTGAGAAGTGAGACGTCTCACTCCTTACTCCTCACTTCTCGATGTAAAAAGTGAGTAGTGCGAGATAGGTAGAGACATCTGCGAAGTGGGTAGTGAGACGCCTCACTACTCATTTCGCGCTTCTCACTTTTTACAGTGTGAAGAGAAAAATTCGGCCAAATGACCCATTCGGCTAAATGACCCTTTCGGCCAAATGAACCTTTCGGCCAAATGACCCTTTCGGCCAAATGACCTTTTCGGCCAAATGACCTTTTCGGCCAAATGACCCTGTCGGCCAAACGACCCTTTTCGGCTAAATGATCCATTCCGCCAAACGACCCATTCGGCCAAATGACCCATTGGGCCACACGACCCATTCGAGTGACCCATTCGGCTAAATGGCCCTTTCGGCCAAATAACCCTTTCGGCCAAATTACCCTTTCGGCCAAATGACCCTTTCGGCCAAACGCCCTTTTCGGCTAAATGACCCTTTCTGCCAAATGACCCTTTCGGCCAAACGACCTTTTCGGCTAAATGACCCTTTCTGCCAAATGACCCTTTCTGCCAAACGACCTTTTCGGCTAAATGACCCATTCCGCCAAACGACCCATTCGGCCAAATGACCCATTCGCCCAAACGACCCATTGCACGGTTACACCGGAGTACTCATTTTAGGAGTATATTTTTAACATATTTGAGAATATTGCCTATACGTCATAAAATGCGTACTTTGAAATCATTGTTGGAGAGTATTTTTCACTCCTTTTAGAGTATGTGAACGGAACAAAAAATGTGTAAAAATTAGTATTTTGGAGAAAAGAAAATTTCATAACCAAACTGCTGACACCAGCAGTGAAAAAGAAAAATGGAAATTAAAAAAACGACTAGTGAACAAAAATAGTGCTGGAAAGGCAGTTTCATCGAGTTGGTTGGTTTATATTCCTAATTTGCTTATAGAAAATAACTGGAAATATATATTTAAAGGTCTTCGCTATGAGATGGTCGAAATGTCGGATGGCCCATATTGCCAACCAATCTATCTGTATGCAGTATATTTTGGACTTTGCCAAACAGGTGAGTTGCTTTTGAATTTGGAGAACACGGTTGGGAATTAAATGCTCTAAAAATGTTTTCGATTAATATTTCCGTTTGCAGCTTGATGTCAAATACTTCTTAAAACGCATTCAAGTAGCAGAACTCGACTACAAGAAGCAGTTCCGGTGGGAGATCAAGGCATTCCAGGAACGGGTCGCGAAGCAAGCTCGGATAAAGAAGCAATAAGCTACCGAGGAGCAGGAAAAGGAAGAACGGGAATCTCGATTTGGTCCGGGAGGTTTGAATCCGATAAAGGTGTCTTCGAAACCCTCCTCGAAGTGTTGCAAATGTGTTTCGAGATGCCCGACATTGAAATGCTGCAGGAAGTAACGGACAGATTGTACAGATTCCGGTATGTGGGTCCCGGAAGACATTAATTTGAATAAATATAACTGCATTTATGTTCTCATCTTGGCTCTCATTTATTATTAGGTATTGCATGGAAATTGAGAATCGTCTTCCTTTTTGAAAAATTAATAATTCATAATAAAGAGTAAAAAGTATACATTTTTGTTATTGGTAATAAAAAATATGCATTTTTTAGTTTGAGAAAAGGAGTAAAAAGTATACATCGTTTGACGTATAAGCAATATACTCATAAATGAGTAAACGTAGTTTAACTTTTCCAGCATTATGCGTACTTTATAGTCCTAAAAGAGTATATTGTGATTACCGTGTGGGCCAAAGGACCCATTCGGCCAAACAACCCTTTAAGCCAAATGTCCCATTCGGCCAATGACTTTCGGCCTAATGACCATTCGGCCAAACGACTTTCAGCCTAATGACCCTTTCGGCCAAACGAACCTTTCGGCCAAAAGACCTGTTCGGCCAAATTACTTTTGGTCTAATGGTCTGTTCGGCCAAATAGTATATTCGATCAAACAACTTTCGGCCTAGTGGCATTCGGCCAAATGGCTTTCGGCCGAATGGGTTTCGGCCAAATGACCCATCCTCCATCGTTTACGCGAAAATCGGAAGACTGCGGAGGGCCGGGCACGTAGCCAGAGTGTCGGACAGTAATGGTTCTCGACAACGATCCGACGGGAACAATTAGGCGAGGTGCACAGTGGGCAAGGTGGGTCGATCAGGTGGAGGACGATTTGTGTACCCTCCGCAGACTGCGTGGTTGGCGAAGTGCAGCCAAAGACCGAGCTCAATGGAGAAGACTTTTATGTATTACACAGACCACTCCGGCCTCAGTTTGAAAATAAATAAATAAATAGTTATAAAAGCATACAACGTTTTGCGCTCAGTGTAGATCGTTAAAAGCTAAAAATGCGATGGATAAAGATTGCCAAATCTAGGAGTTGAAGTATGTTTCAAAACACATTTATATGCAACTAAGGAACACTTGAACCTGAGACCATTGACCAGATAAACTATCACACTTCTAATAACACCATTCTCTTTGATCGTTCTGGAAAAGTTGCTCAGCACGCTTTCACATCATTCTCCATTATTTACTTGATAAACCAACCTACAACATTCAAACCCGCTCCTAAGGAGTGCATAGTCGCGTTTCCGATCTGAAACCGGTCAAAACTAACATCTTCTTCCCTTCCTTCATACCTACATTGCATCTATATCTAACTCTGGTGGTCCCAGCAAATCGGGCTTCTTGGCTACCAGCAGGTACACTTCCATGTGGTCCTTCCCCTTCACATAAACCTTCCCCCGGGGCTCGAAATCGTACCGTTCGGACAGCGTCGGCACGCACGCGCTCCCCACCTGTATCCGACCGGGGACGCCAGTCGAGTCCATCCGTGAGGCCACATTCACCGCATCGCCCCAGATGTCGTAGTAAAGCTTGCTCGTACCAATCACACCCGCCGTCACGTCCCCAAAGTTGTACCCGACCCGCATGATCAGGTTGAACTCCAGTAGATCCCGGTTGAACGAATCCACAACCTGTTGCATCGCGATGGCAAAGTCCAGCAACGTGAACAAATGCACGTTGTCTTCCCCTCGGCTTCCCGGGTCTAACCCGGACGCCGCCATAAAGGTGCTTCCGATAGTCTTGATCTTCTCCACGCACCGGAACTCCGGTCTCGCCAGCAGCTCGTCAAAGTCTCCTATCAACTCGTTAAGTACTCGCAGATACTCCTTCCCTCCCAGATACGACTCGTCGTACATCTCGTTGAAGTTGACGATACTGGCGAAAATAATTCCTATGTTCTTATGGTTCTCCGAATACTTGGCCGTATTCTTCAGCTGCTCCGCCACATGCTTTGGAATGATGTTGTGCAGCAGCATATCCGCTTGATTCTTCATGCTCTGCACCCGAATCTTGTCCTGATTCGCCACTGCACTGCCATAGAAACTTAACCGATAGCTAATCTCAAACTCACGATTCAAGAACCACACCAATACGAGAAGCAGCAACAGATCCACGTAGATCTCTATCCGGTAGTCGTTGAACCAATCAAACTGCGCCTGCTGAAGTTCACGATCGCCTTCCTGTGTCCCATTGACGCGAACCACCGTCTCCTGCACTGCCACCCCCGATCCATTTCTCAACACCAACATATGCCCGATGGCAATCCCAACGAAAGCTACCGACGTCAACAGTGCCATACAGTTACGCATCCAGCAGTTCAGCTGCGTAAAATTACAAAAATGTATCACACAGATGAACATCAGGAAACCATAATGGAACTCAAAGATGTTGAACTTTCTTACATCCATCATGGCGAAGTTCGACAGAATCGATATAACCGGAAGAGACATTAGGATCGCTCCACACATGTGCCACGGATACCAGTTGGAGACAACTCGGAGGACGCTGTCGTAGCAACTCCGGGTGACGAATGGCCGCGATTGGCGGGCAAACTTGTGAACCCTTCGACAGACCTGTTTGGTACAGATAAACAAAGCAAACAGCTGCACGGTGCTGAATGCTATGAAAATGCAGACCCATATTTTGTACGAATCCAAATAAACCGACGGCGACAGCAGGAACAACGAGGTGGATGTGGCGATGTAAATGAGGAACGATACGAATATGTCAATGTAGGTGTTGTACTTGGGAGTGGCGAGTGTCGGAGGGCCTCCCTCCAGTTCCGATTCACTTCCCAAACGGTGAGCTTTCGAACGGAACTCATGCTCCATTTGACGAGATTTGAATTTAAGGGAAATCGGTAGGAGCGGCGGTTTCACCAAATAACTCCGCTGACTTCGTGCATTATCCCTAACGCAACGAATCAACTGCAGATCTGATTGTTTTCGTAGCTGTTGCAGACAAGCTGCCAATGGATCAGGGTGATGCTCTTTGATGACACAGCGAAGATCATTTAAGTTACCATTGATTTTGCAATCTCGGGCCGCATTAGCAGAAGACGCACTCACTGCTGCTACGACCGCTGAAAGACTAGACTGAGAACTGGTGAAGTAACCGCTGACTCGATGTGCTGAAAGAGCCGCACTTTGATTCATCAGCATGATCTGCTGCTGTATGCTCGATCGTCGGCTGTTCGATCGAATGCCGGAGTCCTTCCGGGAAGTTGCCGACGGACACAGGCTGGCGCCATCGCACAGTAACCTACCGCTAGGGCAAACCGAACTATGTCTACTATTCAACTCTACACTATGAGACGCGATCGTTGAGCTACGAGGTCTCCCACTAGGCGCTTCCGTTATCAGCGAAGCCTTCTCGCACTGGGATCGGTAGCTGCCAGTTCGGGCAAACGGTGAGACATCACTACGGCTTTGGGAAATGTACGACCTCACGTCGATGATGTCGTCAAACACGGAATTCTGACTAAGATTGGAATTATTGTCGCCGCAGGCGCCGACACTCATAGATTTCGAGCCCTCACGTTCCCGCGACCGTATACTCCCCTGGACCGGACAGCTACCAGACACTTCGAGTGTGTGGCAGCTCGGTCTCGGAGTGACGATCACTATCGGTAACTGCTGGTAGCCTACACCCCCACTACTCTGCTCTACTACACATGGCACTTCTTCGCTTTTCCTACTATTATCACAGTCTTTGTTGCTTACCATCTCCGCGGCTATAGTTACTATTGTTGCCACCTGACCATTGCTGCTGCCGTTAACGGCCGATGACGTTCCCGTAGAGTCCATCTTCTTCAGTAGCCGTCCCATCTTCCAACTCTTGAACTTGGATCCCTTCTCGTTAACAACCGATGCAACGACGCAGGACAAATCTTCGTCCGCATCGTCCGAATCGATCCCGTTTGGCATCGACTTGGTGCTGACGATGATCTTGGGCTTTTCTATGTCCCGACTCTTACCTTTGAGAAACCTGGTCATCTTCGAAAGCGATGCTATTCGTGGCCGAGGACTTGAAACCGGCGATGGATTCAGCGATGTTGAAACCGGACCGGCTGGCGATGCCGGCGGAACAGCGGGATGTATCGACGATAGATTTGTGGCACTTTGCGACAGACAACAGGCACCGGATTCGTGTCCATCGCTCAGGCTATGATTGTGGATGAAGGAGTGTCGGTGGTGGTTTCCATCCAGCGGAGAGGACGCCTGCATGTTGCAGCCATCCGCTGGTAGACCCAAACTCGACAGCCCATCCGTAATGGAACTGACGGGGTCCGGTTTCTTCCCAAGAACGAAGTATGTTCGATGACCTGTGGAAAAGATTGCAGGGATATTTAACGTGTTGAAGGTATAACTAATGGAAATTACCATCGACTTCTTCTCCTTCTTCAATGACGTAGGAATCACCAAGAAAACTGCAGGTTTCCTCCGAAACGTGAACCTGGTCCGGTCGGCCACTGGACTCCATTCTGGAAAAGTTTGATCAATACAAAGAAATCGTTGTATAAGCCATGAAACATAATGCTTCATCTGATATTTACTGCTAGCAATGATTAGGTTAAGAGATTCTTTGGAGTTGGAGATTTAAAAACCGGAGAAGCGGAGAAAACTGTGAACTGTACAATTTTTGAACAAAAACTTGAAGGTGATGATCACAGTTCCAAAACAAATTAATAGAATCTACTCAAATTAAAGCAAAAATAAAAGAATTTGACAAAAAAAAGTTTGGAGGAAGGGATCTTGATATTCAAGATACATAACTGAACTCTGAGGATATGAAAAGAATTACAAACAGAAACAAAAATCTGGAATTAGATTCCACCAGCGAGAATTTAAAAGGAGTCCCGAAGGTGATTGTACTTCTTCTTCTTCTTTGTTGGCATTACATCACTCACTGGGACTGAGCCGCCTCGCAGCTTAGTGTTCATTAAGCACTTCCACAGTTATTAACTGCGAGGTTTCTAAGCCAGGTTACCATTTTTGCATTCGTATATCATGAGGCTAGCACGATGATACTTTTATGCCCAGGGAAGTCGAGACAATTTCCAATCCGAAAATTGTCTAGACCGGCACCGGGAATCGAATCCAGCCACCCTCAGCATGGTCTTGCTTTGTAGCCGCGCATCTTACCGCACGGCTAGGGAGGGAAGGTGATTGTAACTGAAGAATATAATAAAAGAATACCGAAGCGAAATCCAACTTCATGAAAAGGATAGCAAACAAATCTAAACTGCAGTTTCTACAGAATCCGGGAAGAGATTCAAACATAATCCCGCAAAAGGTTCCGACCGTCCGAAAAAAAAGTCCGAAAAAGTATCCTTCCAAATCCCGAAAAGGATTCCGACGGCATTTCAACCGAATCCTGAGAGGGATTCCAACTGAATACCAAAAAGCATTTTGACAGTATGCTGAGAAAGATTCCGACAAAATCTTGAGGGGAATTCCGAAAGAATTTTGGAGAGGATTCCGAACGAACTTCGGATTGAATTCCAATCGATCCAGTAACGAGCGCGGTGTCATCATCATAAATAGATATAGCCCGCTGTCATCATTTAAAACAATAATAAAAAAAATTGCCCGGGACATCCTGGCTACGATATGGCTATGGAATCCGACCGAATTCCGAAGGGGATTCCGACCGAATCCCGAAGGGGATTCCGACAGAATCCCGAAGGGGATTCCGACAGAATCCCGAAGGGGATTCCGACAGAATCCCGAATGGGGATTCCGACAGAATCCCGAAGGGGATTCCGACAGAATCCCGAAGGGGATTCCGACAGAATCCCGAAGAAGATTCCAACAGAATCTTCAATGGGGATTTCAACAGAATCCTGAATATGGATTCCAACAGATTCCTGAATATGGACTCCGACAGAATCCCGAATGAGGATTCCGACAGAATTCGAATGGGGATTCCGACAGAAACCCGAATGGGGATTCCGACAGAATCCCGAATGGGGATTCCGACAGAATTTGAATGGGGATTCCGACAGAATTGAATGGGGATTCCGACAGAATCGAATGAGGATTCCGACAGAATCTGAATGGGATTCCGACAGAATCGAATGGGGATTCCGACAGCATCCCGAATGGGGATTCCGACAGCATCCCGAATGGGGATTCCTACAGAATCTCGAATGGGGATTCCGACAGAATCTCGAATGGGGATTCCGACAGAATCTCGAATGGGGATTCCGACAGAATCTCGAATGGGGATTCCGACAGAATCCCGAATGGGGATTCCGACAGAATCCCGAAAGGGGATTCCGACAGAATCCCGAATGGGGAGTCCGACAGAATCCGAATGGGGATTCCGACAGAATCCCGAATGGGGATTCCGACAGAATCCCGAATGGGGATTCCGACAGAATCCCGAATGGGGATTCCGACAGAATCCCGAAT
This sequence comes from Armigeres subalbatus, assembly GCF_024139115.2. Lineage (NCBI taxonomy): Eukaryota > Metazoa > Arthropoda > Insecta > Diptera > Culicidae > Armigeres > Armigeres subalbatus. The sequence goes on along the minus strand of NC_085139.1, from coordinate 257,026,693 downwards.
GGGGATTCCGACAGAATCCCGAATGGGGATTCCGACAGAATCTCGAATGGGGATTCCGACAGAATCCCGAATGGGGATTCCGACAGAATCCCGAATGGGGATTCCGACAGAATCTCGAATGGGGATTCCGACAGAATCCCGAATGGGGATTCCGACAGAATCTCGAATGGGGATTCCGACAGAATCCCGAATGGGGATTCCGACAGAATCCCGAATGGGGATTCCGACAGAATCCCGAATGGGGATTCCGACAGAATCCCGAAGGGGATTCCGACAGAATCCCGAAGGGGATTCCGACAGAATCCCGAATGGGGATTCCGACAGAATCCCGAATGGGGATTCCGACAGAATCCCGAATGGGGATTCCGACAGAATCCCGAATGGGGATTCCGACAGAATCCCGAAGGGGATTCCGACAGAATCCCGAAGGGGATTCCGACAGAATCCCGAAGGGGATTCCGACAGAATCCCGAAGGGGATTCCGACAGAATCCCGAAGGGGATTCCGACAGAATCCCGAAGGGGATTCCGACAGAATCCCGAAGGGGATTCCGACAGAATCCCGAAGGGGATTCCGACAGAATCCCGAAGGAGATTCCGACAGAATTCCGAAGGGGATTCCGACAGAATCCCGAAGGGGATTCCGACAGAATCCCGAAGGGGATTCTGACAGAATCGAAGGGATTCCGACAGAATCCCGAAGGAGTTCGACAGAATCGAAGGGGATTCCGACAGAATCGAAGGGGATTCCGACAGAATCCCGAAGGGATTCCGACAGAATCGAAGGGATTCCGACAGAATCCGAAGGGATTCCGACAGAATCGAAGGGATTCCGACAGAATCGAAGGGATTCCTGACAGAATCCTGAAGGGATTCCGACAGAATCCCGAAGGGGATTCCTAAAAGAATTCCGAATGGGATTTCGACAGAATCGAAGGATTCCGACAGAATCGAAGGGATTCCGACAGAATTCCCGAAGGGATTCTGACAGAATTTGAAGGGGATTCCGACAGAATTCGAAGGGGATTCCGACAGAATTGAAGGAGTTCCGACAGAATCGAAGGATTCTGACAGAATTGAAGGGATTCCGACAGAATCGAAGGGATTCCGACAGAATCCCGAAGGGATTCCGACAGAATCGAAGGATTCGACAGAATCGAAGGGATTCCGACAGAATCGAAGGATTCCGACAGAATCGAAGGGAGTTCCTGACAGAATCGAAGGGATTCCGACAGAATTGAAGGGATTCCGACAGAATCGAAGGGGATTCCGACAGAATCGAAGGGATTCCGACAGAATCCCGAAGGATTCCGACAGAGATCGAAGGGATTCCTGACAGAATCCTGAAGGATTCCTGACAGAATCCGAAGGGATTCCTGACAGAATCGAAGGATTCCGACAGAATCCCGAAGGATTCCGACAGAATCGAAGGATTCCGACAGAATCGAAGAGGATTCCGACAGAATTGAAGGGATTCCGACAGAATCCCGAAGGGATTCCGACAGAATCGACAAGGGATTCCGACAGAATCCTGACAAGGGATTCCGACAGAATCCGACAAGGGATTCCTGACAGAATCCGACAAGGGATTCCGACAGAATCCCGACAAGGATTCCGACAGAATCCGACAAGGGATTCCGACAGAATCGACAAGGGATTCCGACAGAATCCGACAAGGGATTCCGACAGAATCCGACAAGGGATTCCGACAGAATCCGACAAGGGATTCCGACAGAATCCGACAAGGGATTCCGACAGAATCCGACAGGGGATTCCGACAGAATCCCGAAGGGGATTCCGACAGAATCCCGACAGGGGATTCCGACAGAATCCCGACAGGGGATTCCGACAGAATCCCGACAGGGGATTCCGACAGAATCCCGACAGGGGATTCCGACAGAATCCCGACAGGGGATTCCGACAGAATCCCGACAGGGAATTCCGACAGAATTCCGACAAGGGATTCCGACAGAATCCCGACAAGGGATTCCGACAGAATCCCGACAAGGGATTCCGACAGAATCCCGACAAGGGATTCCGACAGAATCCCGACAAGGGATTCCGACAGAATCCCGACAAGGGATTCCGACAGAATCCCGACAAGGGATTCCGATAGAATCCTGAAATGGGATTCTGACAATGTCCTGAAATAGGATTCAAAAGAATTCTGAAAAGGGATTTTGACAGAATCCCAAAAATAAATTCTGACAGAATCCCGAAAAGGGATTCCTGCAGCATCCCGAAAAGGGATTTCGATATAATCATAAAAAGGGATTCCGACAGATTCCCGACAAAAGATACCGACGGAATCCCGAAACGGGGTTTGACAGAGTCTCGAAAAGGGATTCCCAAGGCATAAGCATTAGCATTTGCATTAGCATTAGCATTGTTACGATGTAATTCGTAGATTGGACACTAGTGATACTGATGTTTTACTTTTGAGATCCTTATCTAGAATGCTATTAGAAATCAAGAAGGGGAGTGGTCCTTGATTCCAGTCTTAAACAAAAATAACAAAAGCATGAGGATTACTACTCCTGGCCACGCCCATCTTCACCGTAACAAGGGAGAGGAAGGAAGTTTTGATGTAGTACTTACGTAACAAGAGGCCACCGACTTAGCGACACCCTCATAAGTACCACGGAGTTGGATAATGAGGAAGGTATTCGTTTGGTCAGGATTTGCCTGTAGCTGGCAATGTAACCGTGGTAGATCTTACCCCGTAACACAACACGTAAAGGTGTCTACCCAGCATTACGGGTAGAGAGTCTCGAGAAGGGATCCCCAAGGAATCCCAAAAAGGATTTCGACAGAATCATGGGAAGGGATTTCGATAGAATTTAGAAAGGGTTTCCGAAAGAATACCGAAGAGAATCCCGACAAAATTTAAGCGAAATACCACTTAAGTTTGAGTGGAAACTCATTGAAATTAAAGGAATATCACTGAGATATCATAACAAATATTTGTTCGTAATCTTCCTAGGATCCAGCGGAATTGTGTTATGCTATATAGCGAATCTTATTGTGGTTCGAGATGAGTCTAAAATTGAGCGGAATGAATTTCGAATTTCGAAGTAAAATTCCAGAAGAAATTCAAGCAGATTCTCATAGGAATTCGAGCGGAATCTCACTAACTTTCGATTCTACTCGAAACTTCGGTATTTTATCGAAATCACAGAGAACCGTAGGAGCGTAGATCAGAAACCAGATATTGGAATTAAAAACCCTGATTGATCCACCTAGCGGTGCTTGTGCCTTTCTCGTACATTATATACACTAAAAAATTTAGTGAGAATTTCTTAGCGTGTTTTGAGTATATAAATTGCATTTTGGCCATAACTTTTGATCCCATAGTCCGATCTGGCCAATTTTCAATAGGAAACAATGGGACAGGATTTCCAGTCTAATGCAACTTAAACAAATCGGATCAAGATAAGCGCCTAAAAGATGAGTGAGTTTTATTTTGCGCACATACATACACACACGCACACACATACACACAGACAGACATCATCTCAATTCGTCGAGCTGAGTCGATTGGTATATAACACTCCGGGTAACCGGACCTTCTATCACAAAATCGTCTTGGAAGTGAATATATAGCCTTTTCGTAACACCTCGATGTATGAGAAAGGCAAAAACTTTCAAACTTTCAAAAACAATTCAAAGATAAAAATATTCCATAAAAATATTGAAGAAGAATCTCACCAAGATTGGAATAGGATCAAGAAGAATTTTGATTTTAATCTTCATGTTGTTATCCGAGAGCTTTCCATAAAACAAATTAATGGAATATATTCTTAGAAACAGATTTAAAAATTTGATTCCTAATCAGAAAGTCTTGACAGGTCTCCTGCTCGATTGGCTGCTGTATTTTGACGGTTCGATTGGCGGCACCACATACCTATCCCCGTTTCTCTGATTCAGGCCTCTAAATAAAACTATGTTGCTCTTTGATTTCTGACTTCTGTCCCTCTTCGAGAATATGGAGTAAATTTCATAACAGGGATGAAATGAAAAAATAAATCACATTCATACAGTGCTGCCGAATATTCACAACCCTGCTTAGAACTAACTTAAATTTTTCTCCACTTACTTGTTCGCCAGTGTAACATCGTTGCTCCATACGTCGAATTTCACCCGCTTCGTTCCCACGATCCCACACAGCACTGTACCCGTATGAACGCCCACCCGCATCTTCACCCCTTCGTGCCTTTCCGCGTCAAACGTCCGTATCGACATAATCATTCCCAGTCCCATTTCCACACAACAGATCGCGTGATCCGGCCTCGGTTCCGGACACCCACTCACACAATAGTAACAATCCCCGAGCGTCGAAATCTTCTCGCACCCATTCATCAGACACAGATCGTCGAACCGCTCGAACAAGTCGTTCAATATCTCCACCAACTGTTCGGCCGTCTTCGTCGAGGACATCTTCGTGAATCCGACAATGTCCGCGAACAGTATGCTCACGTTATCCATGCTGTTCATGTGGAACGGCCTGAACAAGCTTTTTAGATCCGACGGCGTCGCCCTCCGCGGTGGACACTGCTCGAAACTCATCCCCTTAACCACGCTGCCGCTCTCCTTCAACAGCAAATCCGCCACCTTCGGAGGCATCATCGAGTGGATCATCTTCTCCTTCAGCTGCTTCTCCATCTCGAGCTGCCTCCGAACCAGCAGATTCTGTCCCACCTTCATGAACGTCCCCCGCATCCGGACCACGGTCATGATCAGAATGTGCACACCCAGCAGGTGGACGCATAACTGTATCAACATCCGGATTATCACTATTTTGTAAACGAATCCACTACTGCTGGTATTGGACCCGTCCGAGAACTCCACGCCCGCATCGTCCACATCCGGTTGTTGGACGTAGTGCGCCTGGTGGAAGAACGAAAGCACTTCAAAGCACACGGAATAGGCAGAAGCGATGCTGCAGCACAGCCACAGCGGGAGTGGAATGATGGTGTAGATGAGCATCACTATCTCGATGCAGATGGAGAAATGCCCCAACGGGCTGAGGGCGTCCTCGGTGAACATCAGCAGAAACAGCGAGAACATGCAGAGCAGGATGGCACAAGCGATCGAGATGAAGTTGGTGTAGGCCCGATAGATGTCGGTGTGGGTGAGCCACATGCCCACTAGGCCGAATATCAGGATTAGGCCGATCGATCCCGTCAGTAGGTGATAGTGAGTAGGCCCTCCATCGAACAGGAAGTACAGCAACCAAACCAGCGAGCAGAGGAGAATGTAGAATAGGGCGAATCTGGAAAAAGGAATACTTTCTTGATAACCATTCATTGGACTCGAACAAGCAGCGTACCTGAATTTGAGTCTAATCTGGGGGAACACACTGGATTGGAACTGACCCTCCAGGACGGGTGAGTCGAACCGTGGATCGAACCAGGAGCGCGGGGCAGCCCGCTCGAATGCCACCGGAAGCATCACGCTGCAGCACGAGTGGCGCCGTCCGGTTTGGGTTAGATAACTCTGGATGTAGGGCGCCAGTGAGATTTGGATGTCTTCGACGGAACCTTTGTAGCTGTCGGTGAGCACCGGGGGCATCGTCGTCATTGACGTCGACCGCCGGTGATTGGACGTGGACTGGAATGAGAAAATAGGAAATAGAAAGGCATTGTCAATATGGTTGAAACATATGTAGTACGACTTCATGGCATTTCGTATACTCGGGTGATATAAAAGAGTTATCAAACAAGTCGAATGGTCTGCTCAATAAAACAATCTTTCTGTATCGTTCCTATCAAATGCAGTGATCAGCCAATGATAATTGAAATCTCTACGAAGAACGAGACTAGCATTAGCATCAGGTAATTCGATTGGCACAAATTCGTAGGTGGTGCAGGCCTAAACTATTGTATGAGAGTAATATCAATTCTATTGTTACCACAGAAAATGATTTGCGGCTAATTGGCCCTCTAAAATGTAAGCAAGGCATACTCCAAAACTAGAGTATTTCCCAGAGCACATCCTTGTGAATTCTGAGGAAGCAACGGGATGGATAGTTGAACACCTACTTATGGAAGATTCAGAGAACTCTACGACCTCTCTTAGATGTCACGGGAGGATTTGGAATTGTAAGTATGAAAGGTTTAGCAGTAGCAAAAAATTTTTAGAACGTGATAGAAAATATTTAACAAATTTATTTCCGTCCATCGTCATAGGGGCTAAAACCAACGAAAGAAACGTACATTTGCTACAACTCCACTATAGCAGAACGTTTCTCCTGAGTTTACGATTTGGTATGCATGAGTTTTACAAAAAAGCGTGTCTTTTATTGGTTTTCGAGACTATGACGAACAGACGAAAATACCTGCCGTGTCCCTATTGAGGTACAAAGTAGGAAAAGGACGGACGATCCAGGGTATGTACCCATGACCTTCATCTTACAAAGCAGAAGCGGTCACTTCCTAAATATAATCTAAGAATTATTAATAATGTATGAAGAACTTTAACTGAGGTGATCAATAATTTCTGAGACGAAGAGAGATATGCTTTACAAGTAATAAGTGCACAATATCCGTCGAAAGGGCAATCTAACAAATTCGCAACAAGATTTGAACAGAGTCCCATTGTAACTAGATAAAATGAATGAAAATTCAGATAGAAAATAATTTGAAAAGCGATCCTCAAAGGAATCGAACAAAATTCAGGAGTTCCGGCGATGGGTTCAAACGGTATCCAGGAGGGTATTCAAACAGGATTCCGAAGAGCATTTGAACAGATACCCGGAAGGCAATCCAACATAAATCCGGAAGGGATTCCAGCAGTATTCCCAAAGGTGATCGAATAGAATTCTGAAAGGCAGAGATTCGGGCAGAACACAAACCGAAATGGATTCGAACAGCAAACCAAATGACATCAAACAAATTCTTAAGGGTATTTGAACGGAATCTCGGAAGAAAAAAAAACACCAAACCATAAAAAAAAACAAATACCTTTATGAGGTGAACCGGTCAAGGGCCGAAAACCTCATTAATAAAGACAATAAAAAAAGAAAAAATACCATCCTGAAGAAGATTTGAACAAAATCCTGAGAATGATTTAAATTGATCCCGAAAGAAGTTAGAAGAAAATCCCGACGATAAATTTAAACAAAATCACAGAGAACAGACGTTCATCTTCATTCGCGTGCTTGTGTAAAAGTTGTGCGGTGCTAGTGTGCCGATAAATATGGTTAAAATTTGCCGTGTTTTACTTTTTAGCGCTAGTGTTCATTCCGAATTGCTCCTAGGCTCGCTCCTAGGTGGAAGCACTACATTGTTTATGTAGTGTATGCCAACGCCATCACTTTTTTTTTTTAATCTTTCGTTTATTTGGAAGGCTCATTTGCCGTGAAGAACGCCATCACTTAGTGAGATTGAGTTTTTATGTCGGGCAGCCTGCGTTGGCGGCGCTGAGGTGCGATTTAAATCTTTACACACGTTTTTACCGAAATTTTGTTCGAGCATCCATGTCTGTTCTCTGTGACAAAATCCCGAAAAGAATTTAAACAAAATTCGAAAAAAAAATCGAAAGAATTCGACGCAAATCTCTAAAGAGATTTAAACAAAATCCAGAGCCACCTAGTGATGATGATTCCACGATGAACGTCAAAGGTCAAAAGGTCGAATGTGTATCATAACGCCGAAGGTCAAAACATCGAAGGACAAAAGGCCGAAGGACAAAAGGTCGGAAGGACAAAAAGACAAGGAACGAGTAGTGAAAAGAGAGGCGTAAGAAAAGAATAATGAGCATAGGTAAATGAGAAGTGAAAAGTGAGAAGTGAGAATTGATAAGTGAGAAATGAGAAGTGAGAAGTGAGAAGTGAGAAGTGAATAGTGAGTAGTGAGTGAGAAGTGAGAAGTGCGTAGTGAGAAGTGAAAAGTAAAAAGGAAGAAGTAAGAAGTGGAAAGTGACAAGTGAGAAATGTGATATAAGGAGAGATAAAAATGAGAAGTGAAAAGGTAGAAAGAAGGAGGGAGGAAAAATATACGGCAAGAAAAAAAAGAAGAATAAAAAAGAACAGAAGAAGAAAAAAGAACAAAAAAGAAAGAAAGAAGAAGGAAGATGGAAGAAGGAAAAAATAAGGACGAAGGAAGAAAGAAGGAGGAAAGAAGACACAAGGATGCAAAAAAAGACAGAAGCAAGTAACAGGGAATGGAAAAATAGAAAAGAAATAAGGAACAAAGAGGAAAGAAATAAGGAAGAAAGAATTAAGAAAAAAGGAAAAAAGAAGAATGGAAGAAGGAAGAATGAAGAAAGGAAGAAGAAAGGAAGAAAATAAGAAGGAAAAAAGAAGAGATAAAGAAGGATGAGAGAAGAGAAAAGGAGAAAAAAAGAAGGATGAAAGAAGAAAAAAGGAAGAGAGAAGTAAAAAATAATTAATAAATGAAGAAGGGAAAAAGAAGGAAGAAATAAAAAACAAGCAGAAAGAAAGGAAACAAGAAGGAATAAAAAATGAAGAGAGAAAGAATGAAGAAAGAGAGAAGAAAGAAAGAAGAAAGAAGGAAGGAAAGAGGAACAAATAAGGAAAAAAGAGGAAAGAAGGAAAAACGGAGGAAGAAAAAATGAAGAAAGACAGAAAAAAAGAAATAAATAAGAAAGAAGGTAGAAAAAAAAGAACCAACAAAAAAGGCGGAAGAAAGGAAGAAGAAAAAAAGAATGAAGAAAGAAGTTAGAAGGAAAGTAGAAGAAGAAGGAAGACACAATGAAACACAAAAAGAAGGTAGACAGAGGAAGCAAATAACAGGAAAGAACGAAAGAAAGATGGGAGAAAGAAGGAAAAATAGAAGAAAGGAAGAAGAAAGAAGAAAGAGAGACGGAAGAAAGAAAGGAGGGAAAAAGAGTGAAGAAAGAATGAAGAAAGAAGGAAGAAAAACTGTTTCCTGAAAAAATGGCAAAGAAAGAAAGAAAGGAGGAAGAAATAAAAAAGAGAGAAGAAAAAAGATATAAATGAGGAAAAAAAGGGAAAAAAAAGAAAGAAGGAAAAAAGGTGGAAGAATGAAGAAAGACAGACAAAAAGAAAATAGAAATAAGAAAGGGAGAATGTGAAAAGAAGCAAAAAAGAAGTAAAAACCCAGATCAATCCACCTAGCGTCAATCCACCTATTACCTGAATAAGCTAGTTTTCTAGCTGAAAAATACTATTCTTGGTTGAATAAGCGCTCTATTAGCTTCCAATGTCTGTTGGGTATGGAAGGAAGAAAGAAGTAAGAAAGAAGGAAAAAGAATGGAAGGAAAGAAGCATATAAAGTTGGAAGGAAGAAGGAAGAAGGAAAAAGAAACAAGAAAGAAAATAGAGGGTAAAAGAAAGACAAAATAATAAAGAAGAAAAAAAAAGGTCTTTCTTCATTTCGACCTTTTGACGCAGTGTTTTTGTTTCGACCTTTTGTCCCTTCGACCTTTTGACCCTTCGACCTTTTGTCCTTTCGACCTTTTGACCTTGGACCTTTGTCCTTCGACCTTTTGACCTTCGACCTTTTGTCCTACAACCGTATATAAGGTTCATTGTGCCGGACACAAGTTTGTGATCGTAATATAGACAAATATTTGGAATAATTCTTCTTACTCATAGACTTCCAAAATTAATTCCAAGGTCAGTGCAAATTTGGACATGTTAAAAATTGGGTCGGTATTTTGCACATATTTATTTATGGAATAAAATCAATCAGAAGCCTAAATGCGTTAATTTTTTTTGTAGATTATAAACCAAAAATAGTGAAAGTATTAAAAACATGTAGTTCCAAAATCTAAATAAAAATATTGATAATGTACCTTATACTATTTTGAGAGTCTATTCAGATTAAAAGTTTTATTGTTTGATAAGAAGTATCTTGTTGTCAAAGTTCACAAATCTTGTTGTAGTTGACTATTATGTCAAGTTATGAAGCTCGTAATCTGAACAAACTTTAAGCTTTATTATTATTTCAATCACGTTTTAGAAAACGAAGAATGTTTTAACGTATGGATAAGGAAATGGGACAAACTATATCCTATTCAAGTTTTCATTTTGATCTTCTCTACCACTGAATAATAGTAAAACAGTAGAAAATTGTATCACTTGATAACTTTCCCCTAAGACTACAGATGCTTATTTTTGTTGGACTCGTTTGATGACAATTTGAAATGCGGATAAATTAGCTCTATTTATGGTTGCATATGAGAAGCTAGTGGTAGATAGAAGTAGGTATTAGCCCCAAACTAACCTGGTGACTAGATATTTTTAACTGCACTGGTTAAAGCAGAATTCGTCATCATCTTACTCACACTCTAATTTGTTTCTAAAAAGTCGACTAAGAATCGTTTACACTGATTTATGCCAATTAGTCCTAAAAGGTATATATAAAGGTATACAAGGTATATAAATTTCATCATATCTTTACCGAAATGAGGCCTTTTGTAAATTTGCATTGGCTGATTATTATAATTGCAGAGAACAATCAATAAATGATAAAAAAAACAGAGATCTACACTCTCAATATCAATCAATTTACCTTTTGAATAATATTTCAAGGTTTGAACTACATCCAAAAAAATATGTTTGAAAAAGAGTTATGGATAATATTATTTGAAAATTGCAAGATTTACAAACGCAATTGGAAAAGGCGCACTCAATTTCCTACGAAAAGGCGCACAAAATTGCTATGCCACTCTTTTTTGGAACATTCATCTGCTTAGGGAGCGTGACATGAGACAATTTTCAATCTGTATTTGTCGATAATTTTTGATAATCTGTTAAGCTTTGTCGCGAAACCACATTTTTGGAATATTCATAGAATATTGTCTACTCAGATGCATATTTGATCGTGCTAGAAAAAAGAGTGAGTTTTTAAAACACAGTTTGAGTTTACAAAATAATATTTAGGCTATAACTATTAAGATCTCTCAGGCTCTTACTTCCCAGAAAACAATGAAATATAAATCTTCGTCAACTTTAACTTTTTAAGAGTAAATTAGCGAGGGATAAGTGCCCTTATAATGAGATAGTTTTTGTAAAGCATTTTGCGAATAAAACAAAATGTTTTGGCCGCATATTCCGATCTCATAGTTCGTTCTGACCCATTTTCAATGATAAATAATAAATAGGACTCCCTGTTACAGACAACTTGTTGAGAATAAATCAGAAAAAATTGCATAAAAAACTTTGTTAAAAATGAGTGAGACTTTTTTTAAGCTGTATTGTATAAAAAATATGTATTTTGATCATCATAACCGATCCAACCGATTTTCAATAAAAAACCCAGAATAATCCACCTAAAGGTGATGATGTCTTTCTCGTGTATTGTAAAACAAAAACATACTTAATAGTAACAAGAAAAGCACATGATAGAGGTCAAAATTGCACTTTGAGGAAATAGATTCAGTTATTTCCATCAATTCACATTTAATTGCGTTTATTTAAATGCATTGCAGTAGTTGTTGAAAAAAATTCCCGAAGGGGATTTTCCCAAAATCCCGAAGGGAATTTTCCCAAAATCCCGAAGGGAATTTTCCCAAAATCCCGGAGGGGATTTTCCCAAAAATGAAGGGATTTTCCCAAAATTGAAGGAGATTTTACCAAAATCCCGCAAGGGGATTTTACCAAAATCCCGCAAGGGGATTTTACCAAAATCCCGGAAGGGGATTTTACCAAAATCGGAGGATTTTCCCAAAATCGGAGGATTTTCCCAAAATCCCGGAGGATTTTCCCAAAATCGGAGGATTTTCCCAAATCCCGGAGGGGATTTTACCAAAATCCCGGAGGATTTTCCCAAAATCGGAGGATTTTCCCAAAATCGGAGGATTTTACCAAAATCCCGGAGGGGATTTTACCAAAATCCCGGAGGGGATTTTACCAAAATCCCGGAGGGGATTTTACCAAAATCCCGGAGGGGATTTTACCAAAATCCCGGAGGGGATTTTACCAAAATCCCGGAGGGGATTTTACCAAAATCCCGGAGGGGATTTTACCAAAATCCCGGAGGGGATTTTACCAAAATCCCGGAGGGGATTTTACCAAAAATGGGAGGATTTTCCCAAAATCGGAGGATTTTCCCAAAATCGGAGGATTTCCCAAAATCCCGGAGGATTTTCCCAAAATCGGAGGATTTTCCCAAAATCCCGGAGGATTTCCCAAAATCGGAGGATTTTCCCAAAATCTCGGAGGATTTTCCCAAAATCCCGGAGGATTTTCCCAAAATCGGAGGATTTTCCCAAAAATCGGAGGATTTTCCCAAAATCGGAGGATTTTCCCAAAATCCCGGAGGATTTTCCCCAAAATCGGAGGATTTTACCAGAATCCCGGAGGGGATTTTACCAAAATCCCGGAGGGGATTTCACCAAAATCCCGGAGGGGATTTTACCAAAATCCCGGAGGGGATTTCACCAAAATCCCGGAGGATTTTCCCAAATCCCGGAGGGATTTTCCCAAATCCCGGAGGGATTTTCCCAAAATCCCGGAGGATTTTCCCAAAATCGGAGGGATTTTCCCAAAATCCCGGAGGGGATTTTCCCAAAATCCCGGAGGGGATTTTCCCAAAATCGGAGGATTTTCCCAAAATGGAGGATTTTCCCAAAATCCCGGAGGATTTCCCAAAATCGGAGGATTTTCCCAAAATCCCGGAGGATTTTCCCCAAAATCGGAGGATTTTCCCAAAATCCCGGAGGATTTTCCCAAAATCGGAGGGATTTTCCCAAAATCTGGAGGGATTTTCCCAAAATCCCGGAGGATTTTCCCAAAATCGGAGGATTTTCCCAAAATCCCGGAGGATTTTCCCAAAATCGGAGGATTTTCCCAAAATCCCGGAGGGGATTTTCCCAAAATCCCGGAGGGGATTTTCCCAAAATCCCGGAGGGGATTTTCCCAAAATCCCGGAGGGGATTTTCCCAAAATCCCGGAGGGGATTTTCCCAAAATCCCGGAGGGGATTTTCCCAAAATCCCGGAGGGGATTTTCCCAAAATCCCGGAGGGGATTTTCCCAAAATCCCGGAGGGGATTTTCCCAAAATCTTTCCCAGAATCCCGAAGGGGATTTTCCCAAAATCCTGGAGAGGGATTTTCCCAAAATCCCGAAGGGGATTTTCCCAAAATCCCGAAGGGGAAGGGGATTTTCCCAAAAAGGGATTTTCCCAAAATCCCGAAGGGGATTTTCCCAAAATCCCGAAGGGGATTTTCCCAAAATACCGAAGGGGATTTTCCCAAAATCCCGAAGGGGATTTTCCCAAAATCATGAAGGGGATTTTCCCAAAATCCCGAAGGGGATTTTCCCAAAATCCCGAAGGGGATTTTCCCAAAATCCCGAAGGGGATTTTCCCAAAATCCCGAAGGGGATTTTCCCAAAATCATGAAGGGATTTTCCCAAAATGAAGGATTTTCCAAAATCGAAGGGATTTTCCCAAAATCCCGAAGGGATTTTCCCAAAATGAAGGATTTTCCCAAAATGAAGGATTTTCCAAAATCGAAGGGATTTTCCCAAAATCCTGAAGGGATTTTCCCAAAAAGGGATTTTCCCAAAATCCCGAAGGGGATTTTCCCAAAATCCCGAAGGGGATTTTCCCAAAATCCCGAAGGGGATTTTCCCAAAATCCCGAAGGGGATTTTCCCAAAATCCCGAAGGGGATTTTCCCAAAATCCCGAAGGGGATTTTCCCAAAATCCCGAAGGGGATTTTCCCAAAATCCCGAAGGGGATTTTCCCAAAATCCCGAAGGGGATTTTCCCAAAATCCCGAAGGGGATTTTCCCAAAATCCCGAAGGGGATTTTCCCAAAATCCCGAAGGGGATTTTCCCAAAATCCCGAAGGGGATTTTCCCAAAAAGGGATTTTCCCAAAATCCCGAAGGGGATTTTCCCAAAATCCCGAAGGGGATTTTCCCAAAATCCCGAAGGGGATTTTCCCAAAATCCCGAAGGGGATTTTCCCAAAATCCCGAAGGGGATTTTCCCAAAATCCCGAAGGGGATTTTCCCAAAATCCCGAAGGGGATTTTCCCAAAATCCCGAAGGGGATTTTCCCAAAATCCCGAAGGGGATTTTCCCAAAATCCCGAAGGGGATTTTCCCAAAATCCCGAAGGGGATTTTCCCAAAATCCCGAAGGGGATTTTCCCAAAATCCCGAAGGGGATTTTCCCAAAATCCCGAAAGGGAATTTTCTCAAAATCCCGAAGGGGATTTTCCCAAAACCATGGAAGGGTATTTGACCATAATCCTGGAAGGGTATTTGATTAAAATCCTGGAAGGGGATTTGACCAAAAACCTGGAGGGGGATTTGACCCAGAGCATTAGTGATAAATAGATTTATTCATGATTAATGAACAATGGATTATTTAATCATTGTTCATTAATCATAATCATACAAGAAATACGATTCAATCAAAAATCACTAATCGTTAATCATAGATTAATGATATTCATGATTGTTTTGAGTTTATTCACTAACCATCCATTCTAATCATTGCCTACATCGCTTTTATCCATTAATTTTTAATCATAATCATACAATTTTTATACCTTTTAATAACACAATCTGGTAGAAAGGTTACTTGATTATTGATAGTGATCAATTAAATTTGATTATTCATTTCAATCAAAGTTAATTGCCTATTTCCGGGGATTAAACCACCCGACTTGGACGTTAATTTACAATGTTATGGAAACTCATATGTGAATATGTACGTTATGTGGAAGATATTGATTTGAAAAATGTATTGGAGGTAACCACTTTCCCTTCGATGGGACTCGAACCCATGACCCTACAGTACGCTAGACTGGTGCTTTAACCAACTAAGCTACGAAGGACCTCCGTCGGCCTTCGCAACCTAGCTGCTACTGAACGAGCTCGAGATTCCCAAATTGGACGCATAGTCAAATCACTCGCAATCCATTTCTCAAGCCAACACTACCACATGTGTATAGTACACGTTCACATTAGAGGAGCGTGAGTATTTAGAATGTCTGGCGGCTGTACACATTCTTCATCAGCAACAGTACTGATCAAGTGAGGTTGTGTAAGCATTTGCCAGTCGGTCGTCAAGCTCAGACCCGACCGATTATTCATAATCATTAATCATTAATCATATCGATCGTTAATCATTAATCATACACATATTGAGTCGACATTTAATCACGATCGGTAATCGTTAATCATACTCTAAACGTTTCATTCATTAATAATAATCGTTAATCAGTGCAAAAATTAATTTAATCGTTAATCATAATCATTAATCGTTGTCAAAAATGAATAAATCATGAATCATAATCTTTAATCATAGAGTTGAATGATTTAACCATAACAAATTTAATCATTCCTTGAAAGCTTTATTCATTAATGCTCTGTTTGACCAATATCCTGGAAGAAGGGAACGTGTAGTTTGCCGGCTGTAGCAGTCTTGTAACACAACAAAAACAAGTTTACTTCTGCATTCTACAGCCGGAAAATTACACGTTCCGTTATATATCCACAGTCGTCAAGCATTAATTCCTGGAAGAAGATTTGACTAAAATCCTAGAAGGGTATTTGACCAAAATCCTGCATGGGGATTTGACCAAAATCCTGGAAGGGGATTTGACCAAAATCCTGGAAGGTGATTTGACCAAAATCCTAGAAGGGTATTTGACCAAAATCCTGCATGGGGATTTGACCAAAATCCTGGAAGGGGATTTGTCCAAAATCCTGGAAGGTGAATTGACCAAAATTCTGGAAGGGGATTAGACCAAAATCTTGGAATGGGATTTTACCAAATGCCCGAAAGAGGATTTCACCAAAATACCGGAAAAGGATTTTACCAAAATAATAAATTCGCAATAAGTTCAAACGCTTTTGAAAAAGGGGGCATCTATGGAAAAATGCTTAGTTTTATTGATGTTTTATATTTCTTTATAAAAATTTTCATATTTTTTATTGCTCTTTATTGATTATTTTGTGGATAGTTTTTAATTTTTCATGGAAAACAAAAAAATTGTTGAAAATTTTGTAGTTGTTTATTGCTGATATTGCTGATACTGAATTTATTTTTGTTCTGTGGATTATTTTATTTGTGGAAATTTTATATTTATGAATTGCTCATACTCTGATTTCTTTATTGTCAATTTTCTAATTTTTTATGGAAAATTTTCAATTCTTCATGGAAATTTTATGTTGCTTCCTTCTTAAAATAAGAAGATAAAAAACATTTTTTTAAAGTTATTAGAGACTTCTGGCTGTGTGTGTAGAACTTAAGTCATGTGCTCCAGGGAATTCTTTGATGATTCTTTGAATCTTTCGTAATGCATATTGACCTTAAGGCTTGTACTTCAATTCTTGGAATTCTTGGATGGCCTGGTATGGAACATACATTCAATTCATATCAAATTGGGTTCGAATGATCACTAAGAGCATATTGCATTTCTCAATAGAGCCAGTAGATCTTTCGTTACGTTACGTAATTTAAGCAAACAATGTTTTTACGCCACATTTTTTTTACGTCCGTTTGCGTAAAAAGAGTGTACAATGTAAAATGAGAAAACCGAAAAATGGGATTTCGTTCAGCCTTTTGTTTTAGCTACTCCATCGTGCGTCGCGAGTAATGGACATCTATACCACAGCCGTGCGCCATCATGCGATTTACTACGCCGCGGTTGTTACGAAGTTTTTTTTTTTTTCTTTATTAGAGTGAATTTTAATTGGGAAACTACTAGTTCTTCAATACAAGTTGTTACGAAGTTGTGAGATGAGGACGAGATTTGTTCTCGCGGTACAGGCCGGACTCGATTATCCGGAGGCTCGATTAACTGGAGGCTCGATTATCCGGAGTAATATTTTTACCCATCTTACAAAAATAGAAATATGTATTATCAGTGTGTATCCGTAACGTATCCAATATGTGCAAGACACCTAGTAATGATAGTGCCTTTCTTGCTTTCCCAAGGGACTGTTCACAAAATGACGTAACGCTTTAGGGGGAGGGACGAAGTCAGACCAAGCGTTACGGTCCGCACAAAAAAAATCTTCCATAAAAAAGGGACGATTTTGAACCTCCATCCTCCCCCTCGTAACGCTTTTTGTATGGAAGGTTTAATTGGTTTGTATGAATCGTAACGCACGGCCTAACCGGCTCTCCTTTCAGCGTTTCGTAATTTGTGAACAGCCTCATTATTTATATGAAAAAATGGTTGTTTCGCCAACGATGGTCCATATAGATCAAACACTGGAACTGGTGTACTATGCTATGTACTATACTATAACAAAAAATCCTTGTGTTTAGGGAACATCCATTAATTATGTAACACTTAGAAGGGGAGGGGGGTTCCCTGAAGTGTGAAAATCCACACAAATTTATTTTAGATTTCTCATACAGAAAGTGTGGCATAGGGGAGAGGAGGATTGAAAATGGCCATTTTTTGCGTTACGTAATTAATTGATCTTCCCTTAATTATGAAATGAATATTGGTGGCCAAGGTGATCCATGCAGAATGTGAAGTTAATTCCGTTGTTAGAATGTCGAATCAACAGTCAAATGGTGCTATACAATGAAATTCATTATTTTATGTTTTATTTCACGGATGTTCCGGAATTTTCGGAAGGCCACAGCATGTATAAGCTACAAAATTAGTGCATACTCATAAGACAAAAACAAATGCATCAGAAAAATCTTGGTGATCAACGATAAAATTAAGAAGTTTTCATTTTTGGGGATCCTCCAGATTTCCCGGAGGACCACATGGTGGTTAGAGGTGTGCGCCGTCGCCGCCGACAGTTCATGGTAATCCCGTTGAAACTCCAGAGGATTTCTCGTGAAAAGGCTATTTTCTTAAAATCCTTCCATTTTTTCTTTCAAAAATCGAAAAAGCTTTTCGTGGAAACTAAGAATTTTCAATGAAAATTCTGAAGAATATCCTTCGAAATCTCGAAAACATTATCGTTGAAATTCTGAGTAAATTCCCTTAAAAATTAGGAAGATATTTTTATAGATTTTAAAAGAAAGGAAGACAGGATCACCATCTTCGACCAGAGCTCGCACATACTGAATACTCAACACTTGGCATTAGACAACGTACTGGACATTCACACAGCACCCAGTGAACATGTGGAGCGTTTTCCGCTTCACAAAATGTTTCCTTACTAGGGCGGGAATCAAAGTCCCACTCCATGGCTTGCAAATACGCTTAGACGACTGACACTGACGGGTGAAGATCATACGGCTGAACTGATAATTTGGCCGAAACAGGCGTTTGCTCCGACAGTTTTTTTGCTCGAAAATGCCGTTTGGCTGAACGGGTCGACGTTTTTCGCCGTATAATCCGATCAGCTGGATAACATTTTCAGCCAAATTGACCTTTTTGCTAAACTACCGTTTCGGTCAAATGGAATTTTCGATGACAAGGGCTATTCGGCCAAACGACCTGTTAGGGAATACGGTATTTTCGGCCAAATAACTAGTTTGGTCTTACCGCCAAGCCATTTTCCACATAATAACCGTATCGGACTAATGGAATTCGGCTAGATAGCTTTCGGCTTAACGTATTATTCGGCGATCATTCGTCTTTGGAAATTTTCTCGTAGAATTTCCGAAGAATTACTAATAGACAACATAAGGAATTTCACGTAGAAATCCAAAGAAATTCCAAGAAAAATCCAGTTGAAATTCCGTTGGAAACAGTTTTCGTGAAACTTTAAAAAAAATCACAAGGAAATTCTGTTTATTCAAAGCATGCATGCCCGGTGGGATAGGCAAACTCCTAAACAATTTCCTATGAAAACCTCAAAGGAATTCCCGTGAAAACCATAGAGAAATTCCTGTTGAATATTAGAAAAACTTGGAAGAATCTTTTGGGACAGTTCATTAGATTTTTCCGGGGAAATTCAAAGGATTCTTCCGTTAATGTCCTAAAATATCGTAAAAACACTTTACGTTAAATTGAAAGAATCGCCAATCAAAACTATGACAAACGTTGCCGCCGACGATTTTAGGATCGGCGCTGACCTCTAACGGTAGTCAGAATCCAAGAACGGACCAACGTGATATTTTATCAGATGTTATATAACCAAAATAAAGATTATTTGAGCAAAAGTTAAATTTTCAGCAACAACAAAAAAATTGCTCGATTATCCGGAGGGTTCGATTATCCGGAGTGAATTTTTTCTCAACACTCCGGATAATCGTGTCTGTTACTGTCCCATAACGTAAATCAGAAGTAAAACATTAGCCTAGCCGGTTAGGCGTGGAGTGAACTTACTGATTAGACTATTTTAACCTCTACATTCTTTTACCAACGATCCGGCTTACTGTTGATAATCGATATGATATTCGCAAGTGGTCAAGTTATGGGCGAATTCTTAAATCATAGATTCTTAGTGGCTAGTAAAGTTGAGGGAAGCTTCCATCTGGTGAGGGCAAATTAAACCATTTTTTGTAGAGTTTTTGTTGTCGGTTTTATAAAAGGTACGCAGTTGAAATTTTACACAGTTATTGGATCAGTGGCCAGTATACTGTCAAGTAACTCTGCTTGCAAAAGTATGGATCTGAAAGGGAAACAAATTTTATGACCGGGTATTCTATTCCTTTTTAAACTCTCACTTTTATGTTGTTATTTAAAATTAGTTCAAGAATCGAGCCAGCCATTGAAACGCATTTGATATAAGCTGTACTGCTGATCCAAAAAGCTAGGAGGAAATCAAATCATATTATCGTCTGCCGTTCTGAATAAGAATCTAGGCGTGGAAGCAACAACGCAACTTTTTTAACGAGTCAGATTCTGATATCGCAATTAAAACAACAAAACCAATTTGTGAAGAACACGTGCGCGAAAAAATGCCTGTACAGGAAGGTAGAAGAGCAAACGTGCGGAATCAATTTTGTGATGCACCACCGCACGCCCGGAAGAAATGTTCCTGTGAGGGAAATTTCGACACACAGCGCTGAGCCAGCAGTAAATTAGACTTGCAGACCAATTAGTGGTACTTTGGTTGTCTTATCGTGTCTTATCGGAGACGAGCAATTCCGAACCACCGAGAAGAAAAAGAGGAAGAATTACTTGAAATGATTAAAAAGAAGGAATTCAAAGCTCTCAGGTCGTCATGGGAACATTTGACGCTGTGGAAAGTTCGTTCGAACTGAACAGGGAAAATCGTCGATTGAAAAAAGGACGTTCGGTAGGCAATCAACGCTGAAAAATAACGAACGTCAGCTCAATCAACGGCAGACGCGAACTAATCAATGGGACAGATTGGTAATCTTGATGAAATTTCAATAAACAAATCTGTCTGGACGGGTTTAGCGACTGTCAGCGGCCGTGACTTTTAAGATAACTGGGATGATGATAAGTGTTGGGTGAGATATTGCATCAGCATAACAATACCCCAATTTGACAGAATTTATTAATAGCATTAGAAAGCGGGTTAATTATACAAACTTCGACCGATTCAGCCGTTTTTGTTTTCTTAAAGGCTGCCAGCAGGAAGTTTTCTAAAACTTGGTCACAAGACACCTTCGTAATAATAATGTTTTGAAGTGAACCCCCACTGCTATCTGACAAAGCCGTATTTCCGCCATCATTAATTAAATTGATTCATTCTTTCAATATTTAATCATAAATCGTTTCGCGTTATCACCCTAACTGAATCATGATTGTTACGTTACTTATATTTTCAATTTTGAATAAATGATAAATCAATTTTAAAATGCACCCATAGATATTTCTCGCCGGAAGATTTACAGCCCCAGATAGTGCCATACAGAGTAAGATTGTTTTTGACGATTCAAGAGCGCATGCATACGGCACGAGTCTTAAAGTGGAACGCGTCAAAAACGCGTCAAATTTTCAATTTACTCCACGATTTCAGAGCCATGCATTTATACAGCAAAGAAACAAATAAATGTGAAATCTTTCCATTCTTTCATCTGCGATTACAGCAAGGAAAAAAAATCAAATGTGGATTTTGACTTCACTTTTTCTAACCACACCTACCAGACCAACTCTCTTATCTGCTCTGATCTTATTTGTCTCGCATTTCGTTTGATACACCCCATTTCGTTCACACAATTGCGCCCAACCGAATCCCAGACCTAGAGAAGAAACTTTTGGTTTTCATTCGCAACCCGGATTGCAAAAGGATGATTATCCACACGTTGACTGTTGTTTGCAATTTGTGAATCGCACGATCTTCTGCATTGCCGAATGATCGCACACGCGAATCACGCCGTTTTGCAGTTTACAGAAACTGCCGCGGCACCGACCGTCGTCGCCGCGCCGGCCGCCGGCAGATGCAAATCGTTCTAAAATTGCTGCGGATTTAATTGGAGTGGCCGGGGCAGAGCAGCAGTTTGTGTGTTTATTCTAATGGTCACGATTCAAATTTCACTGTCGGGGTTGATTTCCGATGTCTAAAATGGGTGCATAGGATGGGTACCTAATTATGGCCATTATTGTGTAAAATATCGAGTTATTGCAACGCTAAAATAAATTCTAAACTGAATGGCCGGCTGTTCAAGCTGCTAATTGCAGAAATTTACACTAATGAATAGGATTTATGTAAAGCAGCATTGTAGAAAGACTAAGTTGACTAAATATGGTTAAAATGCTGTTTCTGGAATGCTAAAATGGTTTCATTTCGGTTAAAATAATCATTCCAGCTCTGCTGCTTTGAAAAGAAGTAGTTTGTTCAGTGGTGATTCTATTTGGTTTCCAACGATTCATACAGGTTCTTCACAGGACATGAAAGAAAAATATTAAGAAAAAATGTATCTCCTGAGGAAAAAGAATCACACCACATTTCATCAATTTATTTTCTTGGCAATATTTTTAACATTGGAATTCATTTCAGCGCACTAAGGGGTAACTGGACCAAAATCCTGGCCAAAATTATATTTCGGCGTTTTCTGGTAGGTTTTACATTTATGATGCAAAAACATAGTAACAATCGATTTTCGAACACTTTTACAGGTGCAAATTCACCTACGAGTGAGAAATGACCTTTCTTGATATTTTCAAAAATGAAATTACAAACTGATACAGAAGCGACAGCTCCATGACAGTTCATTTTTTCACATACTTTTGTCCTTAATTCACGTGGGAAACGTGGAAAATGAAAAATCTCGCGTAGCATTTGATAAGGGCCTATTACAGAAAGGTAAACATTAATCGATTCAAAACAAAACATTAGATTTTCAGCTCCCATTTCACAAGTTTTATTTTTAGCAGCGAAAGCTACCCAGAACGTACAATCAACACTGATTACTCACGCATAACATCAGTTGCATCGTAAAATTTGAAATTGATTAAACAAAAGTCTGGCTATTGTTTTTGCACCCTTATGGGTCGTTCATAAACTTTCTGCTAAAAACATCTTCATCTTACAATAACATAGGATTGATTATTTTTGGAGAGGAAATGTTTCTTTTTATTTCCTGTTTTGGTCCTATGTACAAGGTTGCCTCATATGGTTACTTCACTTAAGACCAAGTAGACTGCTTATTCGAATTGTTTTTATTTAGCTTGAAATGGAACTTGCCTGTTTTATTCCTTACCCCATATTATTTCTTTGCTTCAACTTGTCCACATAATATCAACTATTATGTATTTAAGTTATATCGAGCTTTACATATCTGTTGTCAATGCAATCGCCAAATTCAATACAATTGATATTTAGATTTTTGGGAGGGAGTACAATCAAAGCTTCAATTCCAAAAGTGACCTTGATAGGTCATAAACAAACATATTGTGGCTGTGGAATGTTGTTAGCTTAACGATTCAGATAGGTCAGACTGGTTGTCCATATCTTCGGTTGTGACTACGTGAGTGATCAGAACAGCTAAATGAATCATCCGACTGGAATCGGGAAATCAATTTCGCCGAATTAAGCTCTGTGACTTAACTGAAACCTGTGGCAACTGAAACCCATGACATAACTAGCTCAGGTGGCTTGGGGGTGGGGGTGTGGTGGGGTCAATAGCCCATCAGTCTATTTTACGTCTTACTTCTTGAAATTCAGCACCTGCACCAAGCAGATGCCATACGTTTTCGACAACAGCAACAAAGTGAATCATTTAGACGAAAAACGTTTGAAAATTCTTTGGATCAATTTCTAGAAGAACCCCGGGAATGATGAAAAAATTGATTAGGCTGCGAAATTTCATTCATTCATTTATTTATTTTAAAGTCTTTGACGGAAAGTTCAGTTCAGTCTTTGATTCTATTCTACTTTAGACTTTGATCCAATTTCTAATTCCAACACAAAACACGTATTAAGAGTAAATCTAATAGAAATGAAAGAAGTCTGATTCATAGCAATTGTTTTTGCACCCTGTAGGGTCGTTCATAAACTTTCTGCTAAAAACATCTTCATCTTACAAACATAGGATTGATTATTTTTGGAGAGGAAATATTTCTTTCTATTTCCTGTTTTGGTCATATGTACAAGGTTGCCTCATATGGTTACTTCACTTAAGACCAAGTAGACTGCTTATTCGAATTGTTTTTTATTTAGCTTGAAGTGGCACTTGCCCGTTTCATTCCCTACCCCATATTATTTCTTTGCTTCAACTTGTCCACATAATATCAACTATTATGTATTTAAGTTATATCGAGTTTTACATATCTGTTGTCAATGCAATCGCCAAATTCAATACATTTGATATTTAAATTTTTCATAAGATTGGTTAGTGGGAAGGAGATGAAAGATAATAGAGCATTCGCTATGCTTTGTAGAGATTTAAATGAGTAGCAGATGCCCCAAACTAACATTATTATTTGAGGGTTAGGTTACAACATTGCATTAAAAAGTTTTTTTTATCGGCTCCGTAACGCCCTACAGCATTTGAGCCTACCAAATGAACGAATGAATAACAAAAAACAGAGCATGTTACTGTTGTATTCAATCATGTCTATGTGTCAAATGCCTCGAAATCCAGAAAAAGCTATCTGCGGAATTTTTCTGCCTATATACTGTTGAAAACAATGGCCGAAAATATGAAAACAACCTATTTTGAAGTTACTCGCAAATTCGTTTGCGGACGAGTGCGGATGATCTTTAACCCGCAATGGAAAGATGAAAGCCTATATTTTCATGTGTGTACAATCTCGTAGCGGAATACGAGGGAGTACTTCTACTTTTTTAATAATGAAGTTTGTTAAAAAATGTCAAAAACTCCATATTATTTATGTTTATGAAATAATATCTTAATGTTAAATATAATTCATTTCAACTCATGGAGATCCTAGGGCAGTCTATAAATGATGTTTTGTGTACTATAAACCTAACATTATATGTGTTGTTTAGATTAGTCAGCAGTGGTAACTGATCTTTGTCTTACGGCACGCTAAAAACCATCAAATTAACATGATTTTTGATAGGTTGTCATTAATACTAATAAGGAACAAACGTAAAAATTTCAATGACACATAATGGAGATAATATTGAAGAATATTCTAAAAATATAATACTATGCAAAAGTTCGAAAAACGAGAAAGGGTTTTTGGCCAGCCATTTGTTCTAGTTACTCCACCGTGCAGCGATTCAACGCTGAACTAAACATCGCAATCGTCTTGGAATCCAAAATCGTCTAATCCTCAAAATGAACAAATCCACCAAATTATGCCACAATTTTTGAATTTTGTGAATTCGCATTTTCTATTAGAAATCCTACTAGTTTTGAATCAAATCCCTTACAATAAGAACATTACTAAACAATAGTCAACGGGTAAAAAATTTAAAGAAAATCTGAGTAATATATATTCAAATCGCTTACCTTTGTGAGATTTCGAAAAGCTTTTGAGATTCTGTTATTCCTCTTGAGATATCTGTTTGAATCGTTTTCTGGATTATGTTTTAATCCTTTTCAGAATACTGTTCAACTACCTTCCGGAGTTCTTCTATTTGAATCCCTTTCGAGCCGTTTAAATCCTTTCTGGGTCTTTTGGAAGCCCTTTCCAGATTTTGTTTGAATTCTTTTTTGGATTCTGTTGGAATTTTTGTTAGTATTTTGTTGGAAATTATTTTTGAAGCCATTCTGGGATGCATTTCTAATCCTTCTTGTGATTCTGATAAAATGGCTTTGAGATTTCTTGTCGAATCCCGAATGCAATTAGAACAGAATCCTGAAGGGGATTCGAAACAAATTCTTGAAGGCATTCGAACAAGATCCCAAAGAGTATTCTAACCAAATCCTGCAGGAAATTGAATCAGAATCTCAAAGGTGATTCAACCATAGTCGCGCACGGAATCCAAACAGAATCTTGCAAGGGATTCGAACGGAATCCCGAAGAGAAATCGAACGGAATCCCGAAGGAAATTCAAACGAACTCTCGTCGGGATTCCGACAGAATCCCGAAGGGGATTCCGACAGAATCCCGAAGGGGATTCCGACAGAATCCCGAAGGGGATTTCGACAGAATCCCGAAAGGGATTCCGACCGAATCCCGAAGGGGATTCCGACCGAATCCCGAAGGGGATTCCGACCGAATCCCGAAGGGGATTCCGACCGAATCCCGAAGGGGATTCCGACCGAATCCCGAAGGGGATTCCGACCGAATCCCGAAGGGGATTCCGACCGAATCCCGAAGGGGATTCCGACCGAATCCCGAAGGGGATTCCGACCGAATCCCGAAGGGGATTCCGACCGAATCCCGAAGGGGATTCCGACCGAATCCCGAAGGGGATTCCGACCGAATCCGAAGGGATTCCGACCGAACTCGAAGGGATTCCGACCGAATCGAAGGATTCCGACCGAATCGAAGGATTCCGACCAAATCCAGAAGGATTCACGCTAAAATGAACTACTCAAAATTGAGTCAGATCCGACTCATTTTCATTAAAAACAGGACAACTTAAAATTTGAGTAAAGATACTACTTCAATAAAATGATGATTGCACTTAAACTAGGAGTCTGTTTGTCGTAAAATGCACATAGATAGATAGATAAACCTGATTCGCATCTGTCGTATTAAAAATTGATGGAAGGCCAAGCTTAACTTTCGCGAAATCATCATTTTATTGAAGTAGTATCTTTACTCAAATTTTGAGTTGTCCTGTTTTTAATGAAAATGAGTCGGATTCGACTCAATTTTGAGTAGTTCATTTTAGCGTGTTCCGACCGAATCCCGAAGGAGATTTCGACCAAATCCCGAAGAGGATTCCGACCGAATCCCGAAGGGGATTTCGACCGAAGGGAATTCTGACCGAATCCCGAAGGGGATTCCGACCGAATCCCGAAGGGGATTCCGACCGAATCCCGAAGGGGATTCCGACCGAATCCCGAAGGGGATTCCGACCGAATCCCGAAGGGGATTCCGACCGAATCCCGAAGGGGATTCCGACCGAATCCCGAAGGGGATTCCGACCGAATCCCGAAGGGGATTCCGACCGAATCCTGAAGGGGATTTTGACCGAATCCTGAAGGGGATTCTGACCGAATACTGAGGGGGATTCTGACTGATCCTGAAGGGATTCCGACCGATCCCGAAGGATTCCGACCGATCCTGAAGGGATTCCGACTGAATCCCGAAGGGATTCCGACTGATCCCGAAGGATTCCTGACCGATCCCGAAGGGATTCCGACTGATCCCGAAGGGGATTCCGACCGAATCCCGAAGGGATTCCGACCGATCCTGAAGGGATTCCTGACCGAATCCCGAAGGACCTGACCGAATCCCGAAGGATTCCGACTGATCTTGAAGGGATTCCGCCAGAATCCCGAAGGGATTCCGACAGAATCGAAGGGGATTCCGACAGAATCGAAGGATTCCTGACAGAATCGAAGGGATTCCGACAGAATCCCGAAGGGATTCCGACTGAATCGAAGGGGATTCCGACTGAATCGAAGGATTCCGACTGAATCGAAGGGGATTCCGACAGAATCGAAGGGGATTCCGACAGAATCCCGAAGGGATTCCGACAGAATCGAAGGATTCCGCCAGAATCGAAGGGGATTCCGCCAGAATCCCGAAGGATTCCGCCAGAATCGAAGGGGATTCCGACAGAATCCTGAAGGATTCCGACAGAATCCCGAAGGGGATTCCGAAAGAATCTCGAAGGGATTCCGACAGAATCCCGAAGGGATTCCGACAGAATCCCGAAGGGGATTCCGACAGAATTGAAGGGATTCCGACAGAATCCCGAAGGGATTCCGACAGAATCGAAGGGATTCCGACAGAATCCCGAAGGGGATTCCGACAGAATCGAAGGGATTCCGACAGAATTGAAGGGGATTCCGACAGAATCCCGCAGGGGATTCCTACAGAATCTCGAAGGGGATTCCGACAGAATCCCGAATGGGGATTCCGACAGAATTCCGAAGGGATTCTGACTGAATCCCGATAGGAATTATGATCGAATCCCGAAAGGAATTTTGACCGAATTCCGAAAGGGATTCTGAACGAATTCCGAAGCGGATTCCGACCGAATTTCAAAGAGAAATAAGACGCGTGCATCTGAAATGCTGTGAAATATATACGCAATTGAGTATATTGTGTCTTTTGCTGAAAATGTTTCGAAGTGATGCGATGAAGAGTCATAAAAATTATTCATGCAAGAATAATTTGGTTTTCTATAGAAAGTAAAGAAGGGGAGGTTTTTTTTCTTCATTTTTGACATGCACTATTCACATTATTGTAGCTGGTGTATATGACCCCTTCCTTCCAAGTACACTAGCGAAAAATACGGATGGTAAAAAATCCGTATATCCGTGGAAAACACTTATTTCCATACTGATCATACAGTTAATGGTATCTCATAAACATGCCATGTGATTCTCAATGGCATTGAAGGAAAAAAATCTTCACTGATCTACTAAGCATCTTGTCTTCGTTCCTAATGTAATCCAATGTTCGGTCAGTTTTCTATTGCTAAATGTTCAGAATTGTATGCGATGAGCTTTTCTTGTTAAAATGTTTGTAGAATGTCGCCGAAAAGGTTAGTATAATGATATTCAAAATTTGTTCACTATTGATTTTAAAAATAGTTGGAGTTAAAAATTTCTTTATGTATATAAACTATTATGAGAGTCAGAAATATTTTATTTGAAGATGTAATGTTGATGAAGTAGAATAATATGCCGCATTTGCCTCAACTTACAAAAATTTCTTCCAGTAAACTTTAGACTGATAATTTTTAGACTTTAAACTTTAGACTGATATTTTTTTATTCTAATGGTAAATTCAGAGTAAACGCGACGTGCGACGCAACGCGACGATACTCACGTATTCATATTATTTGAAATTGAAATATTTTGAGAATTTGAGAAAATTATTTAATTTTCTATTTTTAAGTAAATATTTGACAATTTAGAAGCGCGTTGATTTTAAGCTTCTACAATCCCAATATTCACGATAAATCCGATTGCGCATGTTATTTTATGACACAAACTACTTAAATTTTGTCAAAAAACAAATAAATAACAATAATAGAAAACATGGAAGTAAAATTATTTTTTAACATTTTTGAGAAGAAAATCCACTCTCAGAGAGAATCCAAGGAGAAATCTACGACGAGAGCCCCGAAACCAGTTCCAAGTTACCCAAATACTGGCCATCAATTTTCTCCACGAAATTATCAAATCCAAAAAATGACGTTGGTACGAATAACAAAAAAAGCGAAATTCATCCAATGAAGATTTCCTATGTAATCGGAACCGTCGACCCGACCTGTCCAATAAAGGGATTTGGATGATCTCGTACAAGCATAAGGGTGCAAAATAAATTGGAAAGAAATAGGTACATATTTTCAGTTAAGTTGATGTTGCATTTATCTACTTCCAAGTATGCTGAAGTTATTGGACGGCCACCTACCTAGATTAGATTATTGATAGTACACTGAAGCAATTGAAGAAATTTTTCACACTATTTCTTGTTCAAAAACTTTTACGAAGGTTTTTTTCATTCATTGAGAACATAAAATCGTTAAAGATTTGGTAGATTTAAGAAATTCAGCCTTGCTTAAAAATCTGGAAGGTGAGTTTGTACCATTTGTAGGTATACTCAATATGCACAAAAAGAAAGTATTTTGAAACGCATTATTATCTTTCTACTGTGGTTTTGAATAAAGGCGAGAGATATTTTCCAAAAACTTTATTCCTCAAAAATGAAGAAAATTCACAAAATGTAACAAGTTCATAATATGCAAAAATCGTTCCCGAAGCTACTTACGCCTTCCTCATTGTTTTGCTTTTATCCGTCGAAGGTTGAGAATCTCTGCTCTAATAAAATCACACAAGAAAGTCCGCCCGTTGTGAGCCGTGAAATCCGAAACCAAAAGAACCGAGTTTTTGCAAATCTTCACCACCAAATTTTGCGCTTTTGGCTGTTTACATTAACGATAAGCGCCCACGCCTGCCACCAAATCCACCTCTTCTTCGCACCACACTCCTTCGTCACAAGCTTCACTTCTTCACCGGCACCCCCACGGCCGGTTGGCGCTTACCCCGTTAAGACGAGGTGTAAGACGATATCTTTTCTTGTCCGGATCCAGCTCGCATTTTTTCGACTATCGCCTCTAATGGTCACTACAAATATACAACCGCCGAAAAACTATATGGCGGCGCGCGGTCGGTAGCGGTGGCGTCGATACACTTGTCTTATTATTGTTGCTGCTGCTGTATTTGGCGATTCGATTCGATAACACTGGTTAACAGCATTTCTGCGTGCGCTCTGGCTACTGGGGCTGCTCCAAAAAGTAGATAAGTGCCGCCGCGGTGCGCGATAAACATTCGCCCCTGTCTCGTCTTGTCGCGTTCACCGCACCGTGCCAGAGCGGATAAAACCAATTCAATCCACTACACTGCACCGCACTTTCGGATGGAGACGCATGGTCGGCCACTTAGAGCAATCGTATCGGTCGAAATCGCTCATTAATGGTTGCACACGCGGGTGGGCGATCGAGCGTCGATCACAGTGACCAGAATGCCGGTCGAAGTTTATTTCGGTTGGTTGTTTTCGTTTCGGCAAATCTAAAATCTCAAACCTACATAAGACAAATATTTTTGGATTTTACAAAATCGTACTGGGTTTCATCTCATCCACATGAACCACACTCAAAAACAAAGAATTGTCTTATATGTTTACGATTTTCTCAGTTTTTCGCAAAAAGAAACGGGAAAATCGATTCCTAATCGTCTATTTGGGAAGCCACTGTATAGAAGGCAGTTCGAAACATGATGGAGAACCGTATCCTAATTTTTCAATCCCTTTTGCTGTGAATTTTGATATATTTTGTTTTTTACCAACAAGATTTACAGTTGAATCAAGTTACAGAAATGTCATTAGTTTTTGGACAGATTCAACTTCTATGGAGAAAGCCGTAAATCGTAAGAAACAAGCGATCATTTTGAACAAGTTTCATATAGCTTCAATTCTCATGAACTTCAAAGCCCAACTCGCACTCCAGTTTTGTCCGACTTTTATTCAGTAACTCGTCACTGTACACCGCACTCGTCAACCCCTTCAGCGCTGTTTTCCCCCAAATTTCACCACCCCCTTTTCACTTATAATTCTTCTAACTTCAAGATTTCCGATCCGTTCCGCGACCACTACTTATGACTTTTACGATCGCAGTACGAACAACAATACCCCAGCGACGACGACAGAGACGGCGCGGTGTCGAACGCTTGAAGTCGGTTTGGCGTTTCCGAAAATAAACTAAATCCGAAATTCAAATCCTGTGCCACCCTTTGTCCGTTCTCGACCTCCGTTTTTTCCTTTTCAGCCGGCACCTTTCTTGATAAGTCTGATTTTGGTCGAGATAGACGCGCAGCCACTCGACGTTCGGCGTTCGGTGTTGTTCAACGGCGACTCACTTACTGAGCCATACGGTCCGAGATATCGCGCACATCCCGTCGCCGGCCGTTCAGAGTGGCTCTTGTCGCCGCTTGATGTTCTCAGAGTCTGTATTGTTCTCTTTTTTCCTTCGCGGTTCAAAAAGGAGAGAGAGGACCGGAGTCGCGGTTTTCAATCATGATGCGACGAACGACAATAAGCGAAGGTAAATAATTCCGGGGGTCTAGGTTAGGACCAATCAGCGTTCATCATACCGGTTAAGGCCGGATTCGGTGGTTCAGAATTGGGAAGAAACGCATGCGAGCTACGTAGGTTGGCATACGATCCACCATCACTGTGCGAATTCTATCAGGCAATTATCGATGGGATCCAATAAATATGCGGGCAGCAAAATTATCAGATAGGTGGTGATAGTCTCGTCTGCTCGAAAGATACCGTTTCGGTTGATAGAATCTAATTGATGCTATCACTTCCATTGTTTTGTTGATGATGATGGTGAATGTGATGATAAGAATGTTAATTTTAGACTGTTTTGTATCTATAGTCTGTGGAGTTATTTTTTTATGGCGAAAGAGCAAACGAGAGTCTACCGGCAAACTATCACATCACTGCTTTTGATGGTTCAACAGTAAGTCGACCAACGACTACTTCGTTGCTTGTTAGGATTGATACTACTGTGATGGTTTCGAAGTCTTTTAAGGTTAAGCTTAGTACAGTCGCCTCTCCACATCATATTGAAGGGACCATCGAGATAAGAAGAAATCAAGGAATGGAAAGAAAATTGAAATGGGTACTAGATCCAAAATAGCTAGTTGCTATGAAAAATGAGAGCCTATTATATAGAGTTACGCAAAGAGGATCTTCTTACACTTATTCTGAATGATGCTCTTGTTATTCCGTTGCCAACTTTCACTTTTGTTCAACCCTTCAAGTGACTTCACGGGAGCGTTCACTTCTAAAGCTTTTTAATTCGATAACCAAGTCACCCACAGAGTGCAAACACGTGAGTTTCTTGTTGCTACTTTATTGCAGGCTTGCCAAAAACTCCTCGCCGAGTAGAAAATGAGTAAGAGAAAGAGTTTTTTTGAGGAGCAGAAATAAGCATCAAAACTCACAACATTGTGCATCATTATACCCGAGCTTGTGCGTCGCAAAACAAGAGCGAGTCTATCTGTTCATCTTTTTCTTGTGTTGCGACACTCACTTACACTCACACTCAAAACAGCCTCCTAGATTTTTTTCATATACAAAGCGTCGCTCCGGAGGCTCAATGAGTGCTCTTTCACCCGACGCCTCACTCACATGTGTTTTTATTTTGCTTTTCCTCACTCTGTGTTTTTGTACCTCTGCTTTTTTACGCTTCCACTCAATTGTGAGGATGCGTAGGCAGCATTTTGTTGATGATGATTTTATTCAACTCTAGCGAGTGTGAGGAGTTTTGTCAAGCCTGCTTTATTGGGGAATGTATCAAAGACGGATCAAATGTCCTTGATAAATTCCGGGAGTATAACTTGCAGACACATCATCTGTTTATTGATTTCAAGGCAGCGTGCGATTCAGTGAAACGGAATGAATTATGGCAAATTATGCTTGCACATGGTTTTCCGGCGAAACTGATACGGCTGATTCGTATGACGTTGGACGAATCGAAATCAAGTGTATGGGTTGCGGATGAAATATCGACGTCATTTGTTACCTTAGATGGATTAAAGCAGGGTGATGCACTCTCGAATCTACTGTTCAATATAGCGCTCGAAGGAGCGATTAGAGCTGGTGTGCAAAGAGCGGGCAAACAAGCGGTACTATTATCACAAAATCGCATATGCTCCTGGGATTTGCAGACGATATCGATATTATCGGAATTGATCGCCGTGCCGTGGAAGAGGTTTTTGCGCCTTTTAAGAGGGAGACAGCGAGGATTGGACTCACGATCAATACCAGCAAAACGAAGTACATGGTCGCTGGCAATCAACGTGGGTTCATTAGTGGTGGTGGTAGCGAAATAGTGCTGGATGGTGAAAAATTTGAAGTGGTAGAAGAATTTGTGTATCTTGGAACATTAGTGACGTGCGATAATGATGTTACCCGCGAGGTGAAAAGGCGTATTGCAGCTGCAAATAGGGCTTATTACGGACTTCGTAACCAGCTTAAGTCCCGTAGTCTGCAAACGAAAACAAAACTCGCGCTGTATACTACTCTGATTCTTCCGGTGGCTTTATACGGCCATGAGACATGGACGTTAAAGGAGGCTGATCGGAGAGCTCTCAGGTGTTTGAGCGTATAGTGCTGCGGACAATACTCGGCGGTAAACAGGAGAACGGTATCTGGCGGCGTCGCATGAATCACGAATTGAACCAGGTGTATAAAGGGCTGGATATTATTAAGCTTATACAACACGGCAGACTACGGTGGGCTGGTCACGTTGTTCGTATGCCGGAAGAACGTCAAGCGAAGATAATATTTAGTAGAGAACCCGGAAGAGGCCGCAGGCTTCGTGGAAGGTCGCGTACACGATGGCCTTTTGCAGTTGAAGAGGACCTGAGGGCGCTCAATGTTCAGGGCGACTGGAAGCGATTGGCCCAGGATCGAGTCCAGAGGAGAAGGATACTCCATTCGGCGTAGGTTCATCGAAGAGCTGTAGCGCATCAAGTAAGTAAGTATTGATGTTTTTTAATCTGTTTCTAGATCAAATCTAATACATTTCAATTCATGTGATTTAATTCGCCATAATAATCATTAGGCGATAACAATACTTCCGCCTCACCAACAAGCATTTGTTTACTTTGCTCGATAGGTAGACGGTTTCACAGTTCCATAGGTAGATTTGGCTTCACTCTTTGCGCAACTCTATATATAATAGACTCTGTGAAAATCGACAACAAAACAAATGTCGTATCTTGTTGTTGATGTGTTTGTTATTGTCCAAAGATGGTCTAGTAGCCTAAATATTTGAACATATCGACATAAGGAGAGTAAATCCTGAACAAAATATGATCAGAACACATCGAGACAGAGAGATACAGTGACCTGCATAATAAAAAGCCCAATAGCCGTTTTTCATACAAAATGGTCAACTTTGGAGATCTAGATCTCGATTGCGTGTGAACCAATTTTGCTGAAAATTTTACAAGAGCTCATTTTGTATGAAAAACGGCTAGTGGGCTTTTTATTATGCAGGTCACTGGTTATCGAGATGTAGAAAGCTCAAATGTATGTAGATTGAAAAGAACTCTCGCGTGATTTTTGAAAACGTCGTAAGTCCAAAAGAGAGGCTCTCTTTGTTTACTTTTTCTTTCGATTTTTACAAAGCCATACTAACATTTACATTGGATTTTCCAGGACCGATCTGAAAAAAAATGACTTTGTCTAGTGTGCTGAGGTGAAAAAATTGCAACAAATTTTAAACTAGCCTAGATAGCAAAAGAGAGTCTCTCTTTTGGACTTACGACGTTTTCACAAATCACGAGGTGGTCGCCAGTGCAGCCAAAGTAATTTGGTACAAAATCTTCCAAATATCATGTATCAAAATTTGATGTTTTTCTTTCCATTTCATCTATTATTTGTGTAAGAAAAGCGAAAGACTAACAGAGAGAAATTTTCGCTAATGTAAGTATGACTTTGAGATCAAACATGTCAGAAAGGTGAATCGTAATGCTTAAAATCAACAGTTTTAAACCTTTATAACCCTTGAGAATAATTAAAATGACGTTTGCAGTTCAATATAATTTTTTTTACAAAAACCTGGAACTCAAACATTTACGTATTTTGCTTAATATCAGCTTTACAAACCTGCAACACGGTCAAACTAACAACATGCTGCTCTACGAAAAACGAGCCGCCACCAAACGCTTAAAATCAATAACACAGAGATATGTTTGCTTCACACAAAACGGACCTAATGCAGAACATCCCCTAGATGAGCGACAGTTACACAGCCACAAAAATAGCTCGTGTGGTTTTATTGAAGCTTGGATTTCAATATTTTCTACAGTATTTGGTTCCTCATGAAACAAGGAATCTGTACAAACGTTTACATGTTGAAAAGGACCGTTATCACGACCGTACGAGGCATTTTTGTGCCTGTGTAACTGTCGCTCATCTAGGAGATGTTCTGCATTAGGTCCGTTTTGTGTGAAGCAAACACATCTCTGTGTTATTGATTTTAAGCGTGCAATCGAAGTAATCGATTAACATTTTCAACCAATCAGCAACCGGTACGATTGTGACAGCAAATCGGTACGATTTTTACTGACTACTTGGCAGTTGGCACATCCTATCCTAGGCATTACAGTATAAAATACCATTAATTGTAATAATTGATTTATTTTAATAATTGGTAATACGCAGATCTCAAGAAAAATACTCAAGCAAAATTTGATCCAATTACCAAAGTAATTTTGACAATTGGTAAAAGAAATCGAAAAAGTAGGCTAAAAATAAAATTGTTTGTGCTGTCATCAAGCCGGTAAGCGTTTGGAAATAATATTCGAAATAATACCTTTTTGTTTTAAATCCTCTGTTGCAGGAATGTTACCTCAATATCAACGCAAGGAATACTGTCCTTGAAAACCTTATGGATGCTTATGCTACCTCACTGGCATCGACGTAGGTGTTCAGAAATTATTCAACTGGGCTAAACGAACACAGCAGTGGGATTTGTTTAGAAAATCCCTCACTGATTATAATGAAGAATTGAGAAGATCAAAGAGGATACATTGGAGGCACATGTGTGAAAACATTGAAAATACTCCTGAAACCGCAAGGTTACAAAAAATGCTCGCTAAAGATCACTCAAACGGATTGGGCACCTTAAGGAAAGAGAATGGCTCTTTCACTACTTCTACAACAGAAACGTTGGAGCTGATGATGAGAACACATTTTCCATGTTCTAGCATCAAGCGTAGTGGAGACCAAAGTACTTCTGTATTAGATGTCGGGATTCAGAACAACAAAACGAATATTCGCAACCCATCGAATGAAACGTTTGGATTGGAAAGAACCGGGTATTAAGCATATGCGGTATTTTGAAAAATTTTGTTTTAAGGCATTCGAAAAAAATCAGCGGAATTTCGCGGAATTTTGGTATGGCGAAATCTGATTTTCTGATTTCGTTTCGTATCGTTTAATTTCAAAAATTTCGACTGAAAAATCATACTTTTAACGAAATTAAACGGAATTTCGCGGAATTTCGAAATGAATTTTTAATATTTCAAATTTTCATATCATAAAAAAATTTGGCTGCGCCGCTGAATAAAGAAATTCGAACTCTATTCAAAATTTTGATACATATAAATTTCTTCACAAAATCTCACCACGTAACACAATTCTGTATCTTCAACAGATACACATTTAGCTTTCCACTTAAAAATTTCTTCAATGTTAAGTGTTTAAGTATAAAATGTGTTGCATAGCTGTTGATTTAAATAATATTGTTCAGTGACGTAAACATAATTTGTACATCTCATCGTTTGGGTATGCTCTATTTCTATTTAAGTTGATTGAGTTTTGTAATATGTATTAATGTATTATGAGGCGATTGCTCGATCTGTGTTCTAGTTGTGGGAACTTTTCGTTGAAAGAAATATTCATCACTTGCAGAGCTGTTACAAAGATCCTGAAATATTTTGTGCGGCAAATCCGCGCCGACTAAAATCAAATCCTCGCGACCCACAATTAAAATCTGAGCAAATACACGTGAAATATCAATTTTGTTATCACAATCTACTGATCATCTCCTCTCAAAGTTCTTTTTTATAATATTACTGATTTCAAATATTATTTTAAACTGCAACTTTACATACATAAAGATCAGATCATTTAGAAATTGGGCACTTTTAAATGTGTATATTTTTCAAACTTTCCGTTCAATCGAAAAGCTTTCAAAAAATGGAACAAAGCTTAAATTATTTTATTCCATATAAATAACTGAATTAAATCATACATCGAAGAAATACTCGCCCTTTTCTGTTGATGCCGCTTGTCAGCTGGCGCACATCTTCTTTAGTCATGATTTTGCCTAACTGTTTCCACCAATTCTTCATTTGACCAATGTCACTGATAACTGTTCCTTTGGTCATCAATTTCTGGTTATTTATCGCCCAAAATGTCTCTATTGGATGAAACTGAGGACAATTTAATGGATTCAGATTATTTGGGATGAACTGGACTCCACTATTGTTGTACCATTGTAGCTCTTCCATGCTACAATGGCAGCTGGCTAAATCTAGCCAAAACGTAAATGGGCGATCATGGAACTGAATGAAGAGTTAAAACCGGGTTTTGACGCGGATGAATTTTGCAGGACTGTGCATAATTAGTTTTTCTTTTCTCTTCCTGCATGGTGAATGGGGGATCGTAGTAGACCGCGCTCATGTACAGACGTTGAAAAATTTTCATCTGCGTTTTTTTCCTCGCTTCAAAATAGTTTCGGCTGGTTATGGCAGCTCGGACTGCGGAACCAGAAAAATAACCAGGTTCTTTTGTGTTTGATAGATTCGGTAGAATCGGATTCCGTAGGCCGTGTGTGGTGTTATGGAAAACGTGTGCGCATCGATCAGTGTGGCAGCGGATACATCATAAATTGTGAGGAGACGAGCCAGTGTTGAGTGCAACATTTTGTACGGTACGGATCTGCGGGTTATGACAAAGGACGGTCCAAAGATAAGTTTCAATTTACTTTATTTAAAATTTTATGTGTTTCCCAATACATTATATTTAATTGTGATGTAAATTACATGGGCAGCTTGTTTTGTTCACATAGAGGTGTGTGAATAACTTTAGAAGTGAAACGGTCGTTATAGTAATATTGTAGATAATAATTAATATTAATATAAGGTACCCCTGGGCACGTAAAAATATGGGGTAAGTGGGTAGTATGGCTGCCGATGAATCGATTAACGTTTTTGAAAGTTCCAATGTTCTAGAAAGATGAAACAGAACTATCAACGAATTCACCCATACGCCTGGTCTTCTTCCACAAACTCTCTTCACTGCAACTTCATCTAACTTGCTAACTTTGGTAATTTGGAAATTTAACATCCGTAAACTTCGAAATGCGTTGGAATAGTGAACAACTTTGGGCTTGATTCCCGCATCCAGTCACCTAGCATCATTGCATCACCTGATTACGCCACCCCTTCATGGCGGCTTCAACGGTGGTGCTTCTGGACTTCTGGTGTTGAGTTGGAGGACTATGGAGTGAGTGCTTACTGCTGAAATAAATCACAAAATAAGAAACAAATCAAATTCCTTTCCCATGTTTCGTGGGATGAAGTCTAGAAGCAGTAACCCTATTATCTGCAGTATTTAATAACCAAGAATACGACAAAAACAAATCCTTCAATTGTATTGTATTGAAATGTAAGATTTTGGTGCGGCGTTTGTATTGGAGTCTTCCAGATTTGTGTATGCCAGGGTTTCGTACGGATTTTTGTGCATAATTGTGTTAAAATCTACCGTCCGCTGGTTGATTGTATGTTATTAAAATATTGACAATTCTCAATTTTCATTTTACCATAACTTTCCAGCTCCTAACAAAGAATTAAACAGTGTTGGAATATCGCGTAATATCGTCGTAATTATTAACTTTATATTGTCAAATACAGTTCATCGACTAGTTCAGAATAGGCATATACAATTGCTTTCCGTGAACGATTGATTATTTGCGTTCGAGTTGAGAAAATAACTATCGAGTACATGAAAAACATCGCCGCAGTTTAACAGAATCACTAATAAACAAGCACTCGCCACGAAGGATGGATTGTTTGAAATCACGTTGGAAACACATAGATGTAATTCATAATCATTGTTGGTGGTCAACCTAAAGTACAAATAAACAAGTCTATCGCTAAGATATTGATTATTTTTCTTCGCGTTAGATGAATATAAAACAATCACGCTAGCTAAATATCGCGAACAGGTAAAAGATAAATTAACAATAGCTCTACGGGAGCAATTGATTGTCTGCCCTTACGTTAGGTGAACAAAACTGACCGTAACTCATATATACTTTGTTCTCGCGTCAACATCAACATGCTAGTTACTTGGATTACATCACTTACCAAAGTGAATCCTGATCTAAGTAATGACACTTCCTCTCCCTACTTACAATACTCCTTCCCATAACAACCGTAGAGATGCAGACGATTCGTCGGTCTCTAAAACAACGGTTGTTACACTAACATTCCTTCCCTTTCCTCGATGATCGTAAGAACGTGGCCGGCGCCGTTATTGACCCATTAA
This sequence comes from Armigeres subalbatus, assembly GCF_024139115.2. Lineage (NCBI taxonomy): Eukaryota > Metazoa > Arthropoda > Insecta > Diptera > Culicidae > Armigeres > Armigeres subalbatus. The sequence continues at coordinate 256,987,732 of NC_085139.1, read as the reverse complement.
AAGTTGAGCTTTCGGAACGTGCACATTGAGGATGGAGTGCTAATCCCAAGTCCCATCTGTTGGTTCCCTGTGCAATTCCGCTAGTTCTGGTCAATCACGGAGTAGCAACTACGAATTGTACGGTCATCTCATGCTCATGCTCATGCTCATGCTCTCTTCCTGCATGGTGAATGGGACGCTTCATTTTTCAACTTAATTTTCCAAAGTTACATTAATTTATACGGTCTCAAAAATATTTTTAAATATTTTCTTGGCCCAAAATCTATGAGGAATGCACTTCTTTTATATAAATTTCCAAGCCAGTGACGTAATACGGATATGCGTCCCACTTTCGCAGGACGCTTGCTGGTAGCATTACTAAGTTTGAACAACTATTAATTAAAAACAGTGAAATGGAAATAGTGATGTTTCAGAAGTTGTCTTGAATTAGTACATTTTCAGATCTTTGCAGATTTCAGAATGCTTAAGTTTTGTGCATTCTCTGATAACTCATTTTTTTCAGATTCTTGAACTGATTCAGATCATTGTCATGACTTAAACTTTCACCTTCAGATATTTTTGATTCCGTATATCATGTAAATGTAGAACTTTCTCACATTTTCTAGGACCAGCAGATCCAGATTATTCAAACGCTTCAAAATCGTACTGATTGTCTGTCACAATCGTGCCGATGCGGCGCGTTTTCCGTAGGGCAGTTTGTTCTTAGCTTGGACAACGTTGCTGATTTTAAAAGTAAATATTTAGCAATAAACGTAAATATCTGCGTTCGAGTTTGTTGGCATAAAATAAGTTAACACTTAATAGCTAAAGGCTTATACATTGTTCTCAAGGTCTGCAATGATTTTGTTGTTTTTAAGCACTATAATCATTTTTTTTTCATCTAACAGTTACATTTTTCCAAGTGAAATTTTTTGTGTTTGTGACTTTTGCTTCTCTTACATAAATAATGGATTAAAAAGGAAGATGGAAGAAACATGGAGTTTTGAAACATATTGTATGGAAGGTTCGGTACCAAATTAATTTGGTAACACTGGCGACCACCTCGTCATAACCAAGATTTTTTTATGTACAGGTTATCCGACTTCGTTAGTAGATGGGAATAACCAGCGCGGCATCTTCAGTGCAAAACGTAAACAAACGAGCATAAATTCCATACAAAAATCCAAGATGGCTGAGTTGGGGATATTGACAAGTCGGATAACCTGTATACATAAAAAAAATCTTGGTCAGAACTACCGACTGAATAGTAACAAGGCAGTCTCGATTGAATTGTCACATCATGTCCTAGCTTCCAGCAAATACGTACCTATGTTTTATTGCTAAATCACAGCAAATCACGGAAATCTGTTCTTTATTATGCTGAGCTGCAGAAATAAAAACTGACTGTGTCTTTTTAATTTTGCGAAAATTGTTTAGATTCTCTAAATTAACTTCATCCTATAGCTTTACTGCCCATGATCGCATATTTGTAACATTTGCATATTGGTTGATTTTGTAAATCGTTTGTCAATCCTCCCCACAAACTCAATCATTTCCAGTTTACCACAGATACGCAAGATAGTAAAGCCTATTTTACTGTTGTGGGATTAAATGCAGTAAATTGAGATTTCTGAACGATTCACAGGCTTTTTACCAAATGTACAAAAATGCGAGTGTTACAAATATGCGATCATGGGCAGTTTAGTAGACCCTCAAAACTCTCAACTTCAGTAGGTTCAGGTTCCCTATATCCTCTTAATTATTCAGATCTTTTATAGATTTCTTTACATTCTATTTTCAATGGTTTGAATCTCCAGGCTTTACAGATTCATCATGGAATGAAGAACGTTTTCCGGGGCACCAGGCAATGTGAGGCAAGTAGGCTGAGCCCGGAACTGTCCCACATAATCCGGGACGTTTGGCCAATGTAACATAATGCTTTCATGATAGCGTAATAGTGTTGCTTGAGTAAGCGCATCCCACGGCTATTATTGTTAATGTTCGACTCCCATCAGCGCACCATAAAAATTTTCTAATCGTTCTCACAAAAATTGAGTGAGAGGTAAAGTGATGAAACGAAAAAGGTTTTCGTCTAGCAGTCATGATTTTCGTTTATCTTCCAAGGTTGAAATAAAAGTGATGGATGAAAATGCCCCTCACCACAACAAAAAATGCTCGCTCAATATTTCCAACAGACCTCAGTAAAATTGAGAAAAGTAAAGTTTTCTACTCCAATCAACAGATGTTTGAAAAGTTTTACAGATTCAATAAATCTTCTTGAATTTGGTTGTAAATTTGCCTGGTGATTTTATTCAAGATGTTGATTAAAATGGAAAGGTGGCACTTTGAATCTGAAATACTTTTCAAAATGGTGAACAGATCCAATTAAATATTGATTTCCTGTCTGTTGATTGCAGTTTTTTAATCGGCTTTTTTTTTTTTTTTTACTGAGGTATGTTGGAAATATTAAGCGATGAATATTTTGAAAATGGTGAACAAAACTGATTTGTTACTTATGTCCTTTTGTAAAATTAAGCCAGATAGTCCATATGGCATTTGGGTAGCAATAATTTACTTTAAAAATATTAAACAAAATTCAGTTTTCTTTCATTCGTATTCTTTTTTCTTCGTTTTTGCATAATGTATATACCTAATGCAAAAAAAAAAGTGTTCAATAAAAATTCCGCGGAAAAAAAAGTTTCGTTTCGTTTCGTAAAATTTCGAATTAAATGGACCTCGATTTCGTTTCGTTTCAAAGTCTCGGAAGTAAATCAGAATTTCGTTTCGTTTTGTTTCGAACCAACAATAGTATTTCTAATTTCGTTTCGTTTCGTTTCGTCAGGAAAAAATGTGTTATCGCATACCCTTACCAGGTATGATGCTTGTGCTTTGGCCAAACACATTTTTACTGAGAATAAAGTTGAATGGACGATTGATTCCTTTGAACCCTTCAAGTCGCCAGGAAGGGATGGAAGTTTTCCTGTACTACTACAGAAGGGAAAGGCAACCTTAACACCCATTTTATCAAAAATATTTCCGGCTAGCTTAACATTGAGCTACATTCCAGCTGGATGGCGACAAGTCAGGGTCACATTCATCCCTACGGCAAAAAAAAAGATAAAACCTCCCCGAAATCCTTTAGGCCAATAAGTTTATCATCTATTATGTTGAAAACAATGGAAGAAATAATTGACGAAAACATAAAGTCAACTTATACAAGTAAAATCCCCTTAAGCAAATATCAATTTGCGTATCAGGAAGGAAAATCTTCAGTAACAGCTATGCATGAGGTGGTTACAAAATTATAAAGATCTTTTGTTGCAAAAGAAATTTCACTTGCTGCTTTCATTGATATTGAAGGAGCATTCGACAACACATCTCATAATTCAATAACAACTGCAATGACAAAATATGGTTTTGATCAATGCATTGGTACTTGGATCAATGAAATGTTATCAAAAAGAGAGATATCAGCAAACCTGGGAAGCTCATTCATAAATGTTAGAGCTGTTAAAGGGTGCCCACAAGGAGGCGTATTATCACCTCTGTTGTGGTCTTTAATAGTTGATGATCTTCTCAAAAGTCTGGTAGCACAAGGCTTTGAAATTATCGGCTTTGCTGATGACTTAGTCATAATCATACGAGGGAAATATGATTGCACTATCACTAATAGAATTAGAATGCAAACAGCATTAAATTACGTTTCATCGTGGTGCGATAGAGAAGGACTGAGCATAAACCCTTCTAAAACTACTATTGTACCATTCACACGAAGGAAAAAAAATTCCATAAAAAACATAACACTGAAAGGCACAGTTTTAGAACTTTCAAATACAGTCAAATGCCTTGGTGTATATCTTGACAGTAAACTAAACTGGAATACGCACCTGGAGCAAGCTATAAAAAAAGCAACAAATGCTCTATGGATATGCAAAAGAACATTTGGTAAACAGTGGGGTCTCAAGCCAAAAATGATCTATTGGATTTATTTGGCGATTCTGGTGGCCAAAAACGAAAGAGGTAAAGGCTCAAAGAATGTTGGAAAAACTTCAAAGACTAGCAACTCTTTCAATGACTGGTGCAATGAGAAGCACACCAACGAAAGCACTAGAAGCACTACTCTATCTACTTCCTTTGCATCAGTTGATACAATTAGAAGCGGAGAAGAGTGCTCTAAGGATAAAGAGATCCGTAAACCTCTTCGAAGGTGATATGATAGGACACCTGAGTATTCTTAAAACTATTAGAATAAACCCCTTAGTGTCGAACAATGAAGATTGGATGAAAAAAAATACAACTTCACTCGACAGTTTGCAGTATTCGATCCAGGACGTCACTTGTGGCAACAGGGAGGGCCAGACCTCCGACCAGGCTCGATTATTTTTTATACGGATGGTTCAAGAATGAACAATCGAGTTGGAGCAGGAGTAACTGGTCCAGGAATAGACATATCAATTCCTATGGGATCATGGCCAACTGTATTCCAAGCAGAAATTCAAGCAATACTAGAATGCTCCTCAATATGCTTACGCAGAAACTATAGACATTCAAATATATGCATAATGTCCGATAGTCAAGCAGCTTTAAATGCTCTGAAATCGGCCACATGCACATCTAAAACTGTTTGGGAGTGTATTCAGTCACTCCAAAAATTGTCTTGTCGTAATAAAGTCAATTTGTATTGGGTTCCTGGTCACTGCGGAATTGATGGAAACGAAAGAGCCGATAAATTGGCAAGGCTCGGGTCATCTCAGGATTTTGTGGGACCAGAACCTTTTTGTGCTACATCCGCCTCTTCTCTTATAGCAGAGTTGAAGACTTGGGAATCTTCGAAAGTTGTAACCAACTGGAGTAGCACGTTTATTGCTAGGCAATCGAAGAGATTTATCACTCCGAACGTTTCAGTGACTCGCAAAATCATAAAACTTTCTAAAAAAGATCTTTCCATGTATACCGGTCTTATAACAGGCCACTGTCCGAGCCATTATCACTTGAAGCTGTTAGGAAAACTTCAAGATGATGCTTGTCGCTTTTGTGGCATGCAGAAAGAAGACTCTGAACATTTATTATGCCAATATCCGGCACTTTTTAAACAAAGACGTAAGTTCTTCAGCAAGGGGCTAATAGAACCCTTTGAAATCTGGAGATCAAATCCCTATACGGTATTGCATTTCATGAGAAGTGTAGTACCGAACTGGGATAATGCTCTAAGTCATTCGATGACGATCTCTAATAATAATAGTGATACGTCATTATGACTCAGCTAAAATAAAAGGGGAATGTATCACAATAGATCAATGAACTGGTCGCAGTGATAAAGATACCCAACAAGAAATAAAAAAAAGGTGTTAAGCTGAAAAGAACTGAAGTATTTCACTGAATGATGGGTGAAGGAGTAACGCGGAATGCTAATCTGGTTCTATAATCAAACAAGAATGTCCAGTCCACTACTCAACTCGAGTAGCACCATTAAGACCAACAGGATTTGGTCGTACATTGGCCACAGTAATTCATTTATGACGAGTGTGCTACTTGGGAAGCAGCCTCTCTGGGACCAGTTCATCCCAGTCCGCATTTGCCATCTATGGATCCTGGATAACTACCTTCCCATGAGTAATGAGATAAGCATAAGTTACCAATCAGATCGAATGGCCATTTTCTGAAGCTTGTTTCGACTCGTGCAATAAACTTGGAATTAGAATTTGAAACCCACTTCCGTAAATGAAAACCTCGGAAAGAGCGGACATGATCGAGCATTTGGCAATGACATGTCACAGCAGGTGTTTCCATGCCAAAAAATATCAAAAAATGACGGTACATGCCGCATAAAAGGAGAATAAAAGTAAAACCAAATATGCCGTCCATTTCATGGGATATTTTGACTTTTTCTGTACTTTTCATTAAGAAAAAACTTGAATCATTTCACTTGGAGATGACTGACGTCGAACGCCAACTTCATTGATTGAAGAATGCTTTGCCAACCTGTGCGTCCGATGAAATGCGCTTTTGAAAAAAAACCTCCAGAAGATCTTCTATAAACAGGTATTGAATCCTAATGAGAAAGAGGAAGTCTCTCACTTATCGTCTCTGTATATATACGATATGTAGCATACCGCGAGAAACTTTTTTCGCGAGCTATCATGATAGAGAACTAATCCGGGATGCTATACCCCATGATAAATTTCATTTAGAAACCTCCAAATGCGGGGAGCACTGGCTCTGATGATGCATTTCAACTTGTTCTACACACCTGTGCAGTAACCAACACGAAAGGAGCGAAAACAAAGCGAGAATCAATCTGTTTTTTTTCGCTCTTGTACACAAGTTTGATAAATTTGTTATCATGGCTTGTTATGATTCGGAACAGTTTTTGCCTCTCTTTTATCGTTGTTCGTTATCTATTGAGAGAGATTTCTGCAAACCCTGTCTATAAATTTGTCTAAGAAATCGCCTCTAGGAATTCCTCCGCAAGTTCCTCTAGAAATTCCTTCAGGATATCTCGGAAAGTTTCTACAGGAATTGCTCGAGAAACTCCTCCAGGAGTTCCTTGGGAAGTTCCTTAAGGATTTAATTAGAGGATCCTTCAGGAATTCCTCCGAGAGATGAACCAGGAAATCCTTTAAACGTTCCTTTGGGAATTCCTCGGAAAGTTTCACCGAAAATTCCTCCGGAAGTTCCTGCACGAATTCCTTCCCTTCCAAGAATTCTTCGGAACGTTCCTCTAGGAATTCGTAGGGAACTTCCTTCGGGAATTCCTTGAGAAACTCCTACAGGAATTCCTCTGAAATTTTCTTTTGGAATACCTCCTGGAGATCAACCAGGAATTCTTTCGGAAGTTCTTTAAGGAATTCCTCGAAAAGTTCTCTAAGAAATTTCTTCAAAAGCTCCTTAAGGTATACCTTTAACCTGTTCTAAAAAATCGTCGGAAAACTACACCAGAAGTTACTCGGAAAGTTGCTCCAAGAGTTCCTTGGAAAGTGCATTCAGATATTACTTGAGAAATTCCTTCAAGAAAAACTCCGGTTTCTTAAGGAATTCCTCCAGGACACCGGTTCTCCGGACACCTTATTCTAGAAAGGAACCCCTTCAAACTTTTGCATTAATTGATACATAAATTAAGGGTAGAAAATATGAATAACGGACCTAAAAACAAACGGTATATATGGCTCTCCATAGAGTTAGCAGACATTTTCATTATAACGAGAAATTAAATTTAATACTTCAAGCTTCGTACAGGACTTATAATGGAGGCTTCCAAACCTCTTGAAAGTAGACTTCTACGCCTCTTGAAAAGAGGTTTTCGATCCTGTTGAAGAGAGGCTTTCAATTCTCTTGAAAGACGGTTTTCGAGTCTTTTACAGGGAAGCTTTTGAGCCTCTTGAAGGAGCCTTCCGAGCCTCTTGAAAGTAGGCTTCCATGCCTCTTGAAAAGAGGCTTCCGAGCCTCTTGAAGGGAGACTTCCAAGCCTCTTGAAAGGCAGCTTTCAAGCCATTTAAAAGAAGGCTTCTGAGCATCTTGAAAGGACGCTGAGCTTCTTGAAAGAAGAATTCCGAGCCTTTTGAAGGAAAGCTTAGAAGCCTCTTGAAAATAGACTTTCGAGCCTCCTGAAAGGAGCCTTTCGAGCCCCTTGAAAAGAGCCTTCCGAGTCTCTTCAAAAGAGCCTTTCCGAGCTCTTCAAAAGATCCTGCCGAGCCTCTTGAAAGAGTCTTCTGAGACTCTTGAAATGAGCTTTCCGAGCCTCTTGAAAGAAAGCTTCTGGGCCTCTTGAAAGGAGGAATCCAAACTTCTTGAAGGAGGCTTCTCACCCTATCGAAAGATAGGTCCTCTTAGAAGCAAGCATCCGAGCATCTTCAAAAGAAGCTTCCGATTATGATAAAAAAAGGCCTCAGAGCCTTTTGAAGGGAGGCTTCTGAAATACTTGGAAGGAGGCTTCCGAGAAGCGTAGAAGGATGCTTACAATCCTCTTGCAACGAAACAACTGACATTTTCGGCAAAAAGGCCTTTATGCCTCTCAAATGGGGGTTTCACCTTAGCTTACGACTCAAGATTTAGTTCAGAAGTTCTTACAGGAATTCCTCCAGAAGTTTGTCCAAGAATTTTTCGGAGAGTTTCTCCAGGAGTTCCCGACCAGTTAGTCATAACAAAATTTTATCACAATTATATCAATATGTGTTTCAAAAAACAAAACTTGCAATAATTTTGTTATAAATTATCTGCCAAAGATGGAGGAAAGAAAATTTCATGATTATAACATAATTTGTTATGTTTGTTTCTACCAAAAACAAAATTGCCTTCATTTTTAGTGGATAGAAATTGGAAAAAACGTAGGTCTACAGTATAAAATGAACCTACATTCAAAGTTGTTCCAGCTGGACAAAGTTATGATGAATAATCATAATTATTTCAAGAACATAATTTGTTATAGTATAAGCTATTTTCACTTTTTATGTAATACAACGAGTTATATTTTTGTTCAATTAATAACATATTTAGTAATATTTTTGTTAAAACTAAAAGACATTTTGTTACATTTTTTGTTATTTTAACTACTAATGGTACATGTTTTATAACAATCGCTGTTATAAAAAACTGCTGTAACAGAATAACAAGGTCTGATATAAATCTGATATAAATCTGTTACTGGTCGGGTTTCTTCGGAAGTCGCTCCAGAAATTCTTCCGAAATATGTTCCAAAAATTCCTTCAGAAAATTATTCTGAGGTTTGCTCGGGAAGTTCCTCCAAGAGTTCCTTTAAAAGCTCCTTCAAGAATTTCCCTGGAACTTCCATCAGGAATCCTTCCGGAAATTCCTCCTGGGAATATTCCGGAAGTTCCTTCAGGGATTACTCCGTAAGTTCCTTCATGGATTCCTCCGCAAGTTCATTCAGGGATTCTTTCGGGGATTCCGTCGGAAGTTCCTTCAGGGATTCCTGCGAAAATTCTTTCAGGGATTCCTCCGGAAGGATGAGAAGGATCAGTCATTCCGGAAGATCCTCTAATGATTCCTTTGGAAGATCCTTCAGAGGTTTCTTCGGAAGATCCTTCAGGGAATACTCCGAAAGTTCCTCCAGGGATTCTTTCGGGGATTCCGTCGGAAGTTCCGTCAGAGATTTCTGCCGAAGTTCATTCAGGGAATACTCCGGAAGTTCCTGTGGGGATTCTTTTGGGGATTACGTTGGCAGTTTTTTCAGCGATTCCTCCGGAAGTTTCTTTAGAGATTCCTCCGGAAGATCCTTCAGGGGTTCCTCCGGAAGATCTTTTAGAGATTCCTCTGGAAGATTCTTCAGGGATTCATCCGGACTTCTTCCAGAAGTTTTTTCAGGACTTCTTCTATAAGTTCCTCAAGGAGTTTCTTGGAAAGTCGTTCCAGAAATTCTTCCAAAATATGTTCCAGAAATTCCTCAAAAAGTTACTCTTAGATATGCTGGGGAAGTTCCTCCAAGATTTCCTTGGAAAGCTCCTTCAAGAATTTCTCAGAAAGTTCCTTCGGAAATCCTCCCGAAAGATCCTTCATGAATCCTTCCGTATGTTCCATCAGGGAATCATTCAATTATTCCTCCGGAAGATCCTTCAATGATACCTTCGGAAGTATTTTCAATCATTCCTCCAAAAGTTCCTTCGGAGATTCCTTCAGGCGTTCCTTCAGAGATTACTCCGGAAATTTCTTCAGGGAGTCCTCCGCAACATCCTTAAGAGATTTTTTCGAAAGATCTTTCAGGAATTCCTCCGGAAGATTCTTCGGGGATTCATCCGAAAGTTCCTCCAGGACTTTCTCCAGATGTTCCTTCAGGACTTTCGCCGGAAGTTTCTTTATGACTTCCTCCGGAAGGTTCTTCAGGACTTCCTCCAGGAGTTTCTTCAAGACTTCGTCTGTAAGTTACCCCAAGAGTATCTCCGTAAGTTGCTCCAGAATTTTTCCGAAATATGTTCTTCCGGGGCTCTTCCGGAAGTTTCTTCAGTGATTCCTCCAGAAGTTCCTCCATAGATTCATCCGGAAGTCCTTTAGTGGATTTTGTCAGAAGTTCCTTCAGGGATTCCTCCTGAAGTTTTTTCATGACCTTCTCCAGGACTTCCTCCGTTTTTTTTCAGGACTTCATCCTGAAGTTTCTTCAGGACTTCATCTGGAAGTTACTCCACGACTTCCTCTGAAAGTTTTATCAGGGATTCTTCCGGAAGTTTCTTCAGGGCTTCCTCCGGAAGTTCCTTCGGGGATTCCACCAGAAGTTCCTTCAGAGATTCATCCGGAAGTGCTTCAGTGGATTTCGTCGGATGTTCCTTCAGGAATTCTTGCGGATTCTTCAGGGATTCTTCCGGAAGTTTCTTCAGGACTTCCTCCAGAAGTTCCTCCAAGTTTCCTCAGCACTTCATCCATAAGTTCCTCCATCAAAACCTCAATGAATTCCTCAACCCACCTTCCGGAAACTGTTCCGCATATTCCTCCAGAATTTTTTCTAGAAATTTGTATGGAAACATCAAAAATAAATTCCTTCAAGTACAGTGATCTCTCCCTTACTCGACATTGAAGGGACCATCGAATTAGGGAGGTATCGAGATAGAGAATACATTTATATTTGACCAAAGACCGTTTGACCGAGTAGTTAAAATTGTTTCCTTATTATGTGAAGTGAGAAATGAAATGTTCGAAGCGAATAGTGAACTGCGAGAACTGAGAAATGAGATGTTCGAAATGAGCACAGAGTAGTGAAAAGCGAGTGTACTGAAAAACGTCAGTCAGTATTGAGTAGTGAGATGTGAGAAGAAGGATGTGAGTAGTGACATAAACAGCGAGGAGTGAGAAATGAGAGATGATAATTGGGTAAGAAGCTTAATTTCAAGTAGTGAAAGTGAATGGAGATATAAGACAGAAAGAAGAGGGAAGATAAAAAACGGAAGAAGAAAAAAAGAAGGAAAGCGAATGAATCTTGTTTCGTTTCCCGGTCCTCACTTCTTTCTACTCATTTCTCACAACTCACTTCTCACTCCTCATTTCTCACTTCTCACTACTTACTTCTTACTTCTCTCTTCGTATATCTCGCTTCTCACTTCTTTTTGCCACTACTCTCATCTCACTCCAGACTTCTCAGTTCTTACTGTTCATTCTCACTTCACACAACTCACTTCACACTTCTCATTTCTTTTTCACTTTTCATTTCTCCCTTCTCATTTATAACTTCTTATATCTCACTTCTGACTTCTCATCTCTCATTTATCACTTTTCACTTCTAACTTCTAACTTTTCACTTCTGACTACTACTTCGCACTCAAAATTACTCACCTCTAAGTTTCACTTTTCATTACTCACTTCTCACTTCTTATTTTGCACTTTCCATTTCTCATTTCTCACTTCTCATTTTTAACTTTACACTTCGATTTTCTCACTTCTCTTTTTCTCTTTTAATTTTTTAGTTCTTCTCTCTTTAGTTCTCTCTACTTCTCACTTCTCATTTTTAACTTTACACTTCTAAGTTCTAACTTCTTACTCATTTCCCACTTCTTACTTCGCACTTCTTATTTCTCACTTCTCATTTCTCTCTTCTCACTTCGAATTTCTCTCTTCTCGCTTATCATTTTTGACTTCTAACTTTATCGAGCATGACAACATCGAGTTAGAGATGTGAAAATGCATTGGAAAATTACTTTGACTCAGAGAATTAAGATGTAAGGGAGATATCGACTTAACGAGGGAACGCAGTATGCTAAATTCAAGGGACTTTGCATTTCATCGAGTAAGGGAAATCATCGAGTTAGGGAGAGTTCACTGTATATATTTTTTTAAAAACTCCACAAGAGTTCTTCTCAAAATGGTTCTGAAATTATTTGGAAGTTCCTTCAGGAATTCTCCTAGAAATTCCTCTGAAAGTTCATCCGGTAATTCGTCCAAAAATGTCTTCGAGAACCTTTTAAAAAAATTGGAGAAAAACTTCTTCGGAAATGTTCTCAAGAATCCCCCCGGTAATGCTTCTGGATTTTTTCTTCAAGAATTGTCAGTCGCTCTTCTTCAGAAGTTCTCTCAGAAATTCCTGCCAAAAGTCTTTTGAAAATTGCTCAGAGGTATTCCCACCAAAATTTCTCAAATAATTCACCCAGCAGCCCCTTCTGGATTTATTTTTTGGAAATGTCGTCAGGAATTTAACAAAATATTACCACTTGTGTTTTTCCTGAAATTCTTCCGATTTGTCTTATACGAATTTCTTTAAAAATTCGCTTAGAAATTCTCCTAAAATCTCCAGGACTTTTCACTTAAATTACTTCAAGAATATCTCTAAAAGTTTGTTAAAAACCTGAGAAAATCGGTTGCAAATTTTCTGAGATATAGCCAAAATTTAGGTACAACTGTTTTTCGAGCGAATGAATCCTAGTGTTGATGATATAAATAATTTGACTATGTATGTATTGAAAATCAATGTGCGGCAATGGAAATCGAGATAGCACTAAAAAAATCTACCGTACCGATAAGCCTCAATCTCATTAATATTGACATTGACGTTTACAAGAACTTAAGTCACTAGCAAGATCTTAACATAAATCCATAAATTGATATTCTCATAACTTCAACAATTTTCAACCGATTTGGATAATTTTGACAGTTTTGGAAACAGAAACTCATATACTTTTTGCCCATTGTCAAGGTTTACAGCTTATGCCCATGGTTATACAAGAAATCTTTGAAGTAAGGCTTAAGAGTCTACACGCGTAACCAAAGGCCATTCAACCAGTTTCAAGTATGCTACAAGCTCTTTGCGTTTCTTAGAATTTAAGGTGTTCACAGTACATGCTTCGGGTAATGCAAAAATCTCTGGAATGAGGCCTTAGTCATCCGAGAAATCTCTGGAGTAAAGCCTAAATATCTACTCGCGTAACCAAAGGCCTATTATGCAAATTCAAATACGGTACATGCTCTTTGTGGTACTTAGCATAGAATGCGTTCACAGTTTATGTTCCGAGTCATCCAAGAAATCTCTGGAGTAAGGTCTTAAGGTCTACACTCGTAACCATGGGTCTATGGACTTGTCTCAAAAGTGGTACATGCTCTTTGCACATCTTGAAATCAAATGTGATCACTACATATGTTCTGCGCTATCGAAGAAATCTCTCGGATAAGTCCTCTGGCACCTTCATTGCATATGTTCATGGTCATCCAAGAAAACCCTGGAAAAGGCCTTCAGGTCTACATGCGTAATCAGAGATCTTTTAGATTGTTTCAAAAGTGGTGCATGTCCTTTGTGGTACATAGAAAAGATCGCTTTCATTGCATATGTTGATGGTCATCCAAGAAAACCCTGGAAAAGGCCTTAAGATCTACACGCGTAGCCAAAGATCTTTCAGATTGTTTCAAAAGTGTTACATGCCCTTTGTGCTACACAGAATAGATTGCGTCCATTGCATAGGTTCATGGTCATCCAAGAAAACCCTGGAATAGGCCTTTAAATCTGCATGGGTACCCAGAGATCTTTTGGCTTGTTTCAAAAGTGGTACATGCCCTTTGTGGTACATAGAATTGAATACTTCCATTGAAGAAAAGAAAATGCTAGAATAGGCCTCAGGATCTTCACACGTAACCAGATACCTTTCGGATTGTTTCAAAAGTGGCATATGCCCTTTGTGGTACATAGAATATACCGCTTTCATTGCATATGTTCATGGGTATCCAAGAGAACACTTGAACAATCCTCAAGAACTTCACGCGTAACCAGAGTTCTTTCGGCCTATTTGAATAGTTATACATGCCTTTTATGGTACGTAGAATAGAATGCACCCATTTCAAATGTTCATGGTCATCCAAGAAAACCCTGAAGTAAGGCATTAGGATCTACACCAGAGATATATCAGCCTGTTTTAAATTTGGTACATGCCTTTGGGGTCCATGAATAAAATGCGTTCATGGCATATGCTAATGGTCATCCTAGAAATTTATGGAGTAAGACTTCTAGGCTTACACGAATATCTAAAGAGTCTTAAAGGTCACTCTTTACGGAATCCAAGTTTCAAAGTGCTCGCGTACTCGGGGGCACATCACTCGCACAACTGTCATTTTTATTATTTCACGCATGCTGCGACGCAGCAATGCTAGATCAACAAAAATGACAGTTGTGCGCCGCCTCCGTATCGATTGGTATGCCCCCGAAAAAGCGAGCACTTTGAAACTTGGATTCTGTGAGGAGTGTCCTTAATCTAATTTTAATATGGTACATGATCTTTGCGATATTAGCCCGTTTTTTCTCTCACGTTCTGGGCGTGAAGTTGTATCGTTCCAATTTATTTACATTTTGCATTTCCAAATCATAGACAACTTCATATTAGTGATATCAATGAAGTTTGTATACTACCTAGAACCAACAACAACAAGACAACAATAACTACTTGGAATGCTAATATATCAAGATGAGATTTCACATCTTGTTTATTCTTCAATAACTGCCCAGAGCTAATGACAACAACTTGAACCACTTGAAATGCAAACATATACCAATAGCCTTCCGTTCGTGGGTTGATTTGCAGATCATTCCTATATGGAGTTCATAGTCTACCTAGTACCATGGCAAAAACAAAAACTACAGCAGACGTTCGATAACTGCAAGTCATTGAACTGCAATGCTTTTTAACTGCAATTCGATAGTTGCAACAGTTTTACAGTTATCGGACCCCCGAGTAGCACACTTGTCACATACCAGTCACTGTGACTTATATGCGACCAAATCCAGTCACATTGAAGTTGCTGCAACAAAATCGATCGAAATTGTGCTACTAGGGCCGCTAAACTTCAAACCGATGTCAGACTCAATGACAGCTGCATTGCACTGCACATTTAGATGCACTTTTATTACTTCGATTAACAACCGCTTGACGTCTAGAGTGCGTTGCAGTTATCGAACGGCATTCGATAACTGAAAAGTAAACATTTTGCTGTTATCGAACGTTTACTGTACTAGGAATGCGAACATTCACTCAGATGAGGTTGATCCGATTTTGTCATTCCCAGATTTTGTCTACCCCTGATTTTACCTGACCCGATTTTATCACGTTTTCGACCCAATTTTACGCAAACAATAAAGATTTTCATGAAATAACTTTCACTGCCTGTAGCTTATTATGAATCATTTATGAGTACATACCTGTTAATAAGTTTGTAAGTCTCTTCGACAAAAAAATACGGATTCCATTCACGTATTTTGCCTTGCCTTCATTACGGAGCCCACGACAATGAAAATAACTACTTAAAATACAATCATATACCAAGAAGGGGTCTCACAACTTGTTTTCTCAAATAACTGCCTCCATTAAGGAGGTTGATCCATCGACCTGGACTCTATTTCATAGACTACCTGGAGCTCAAGACAACAACAAGAACTACTTGGAATACAAACATATACCAAGATGGGGTCACAAAACTTGTTTATTCTTCGATTACTGCCTCCATTACGGAGATTTATCTACAGAACTTCGGTGGGGTTTGATCCCACGAAACCAGTACGCTAGACAGGTGTTTTCCCTACTAAGCTACGAAGGACCTCCGTCGTCCTCCGCAGCTTAGCGGGTACTGATGAAACCGAATTCACAGCACCGGGCATGTAGCCGAACTCTCGCAATACAATATGTTTTTGTACAATGCCAACCAAGTAGGATGAGTATTTAGTATTTTCTGGCTCCTACACACTTGCTTCATCACCAATGGCGTTCGATGAAGTAGGGTTGTGTGAAATTGTGCCTGTTGGTCGTCAGATCCCAACCCGACCACATAAGCGAATAGAGATCGCCTTTCGAGTTCAGTACATTCAAAGTTAATTGCCTATGTTCCGGGTATTAAGTTACCCGGAGTGGAAATTGATTATTATGTCTGAATCTCGATTATGCATATGCACAACATGTGATAGATTTAGTTCGGAAAAGGTATTAAAGGAAAACCGCAACCTTCCGTCCCTCCCAGTTGTTCTTCAATAACTTCATCCGTTACGGAGGTTGATCCACCGACCTTGACTCTATGGAGTTCGTAGACTACCTGGAGCCCACGACAAAAACAAGAACTACTTGGAATACAAACATATACCAAGAAAGGGTCACGCTACTTGTTTATTCTTCGATAACTGCCTCCATTACGGAGATTGATCCGAAGATCTTGACTATATGGAAATCGTAGACTACCTGGCACTCACGACAACAACAAGAACTACATGGAATAAAAACATATGCCAAAAAGGGTCACACAACTTGTTTATTATCCAATAACTGCCTCCATTACGGAGGTTGATCCACAGACCTTGAATTTATGGAGTTTGTAGACTACCTGGATCCAATGACAACAACAAGAATTACTTGGAATACAAACAAATACCAAGAAGGGGTTACACAACTTGTTTATTCTTCAATAACTGCCTCCGTTACGGAGGTTGATCCACCGACCTTGACTCTATGGAGTTCGTAGACTACCTGGAACCCACGACACAAACAAGAACTACTTGGAATACAAACATATACCAAGAAAGGGTCACGCTACTTGTTTATTCTTCGATAACTGCCTCCATTACGGAGATTGATCCGAAGATCTTGACTATATGGAAATCGTAGACTACCTGGCACTCACGACAACAACAAGAACTACATGGAATACAAACATATACCAAGAAGGGGTTACACAACTTGTTTATTCTTCAATAACTGCCTCCATTACGAAGATTGATCCACAGACCTTGACTCTATGGAGTTCGTAGGATACCTGGAACCAATGACAACATGAACTACTTAGATTACAAACAAATACCATGAAAGCGTCACACAACTTGTTTATTCTTTAATAACTGCCTCCGTTACCAAGGTCGAACCCCATACCTAGACTCTATGGAGTTCGTAGACTACCTGGAGTCCTCGACAACAACAAGAACTACTTGGAATACACACATATACCAATAAGGGGTCACGCAACTTGTTTGTGCTTCGATAACTGCCTCCATTACGGAGATTGATCCGAAGATCTTGACTGTATGGAGTTCGTAGACTACCTGGAACTCACGACAACAACAAGAACTACATGAAATACAAACATATTCCAAGAAGGGGTCACACAACTTGTTTATTCTTCAATAACTGCCTCCATTACGGAGGTTGATCCACAGACCTTGAATCTATGGAGTTCGTAGACTACCTGGAGACAACGACAACAACAAGAACTACTTGGAATACAAACATATATCCAGAAGGGGTCACAAAACTTGTTTATTCTTCCAACGCTGCCTCCGTTACCGAGGTCGATCCCCAGACCTTGACTCTATGGAGTTCGTAGACTACCTGGAGCCCTCGACAACAACAAGAACTACTTGGAATACAAACATATACCAAGAAGGGGTCACGCAACTTGTTTATTCTTCGAAAACTGCCTCCATTACGGAGATTGATCCAAAGACCTTGACTGTATGGAGTTCGTAGACTACCTGGAACTCACGACAACAACAAGAACTACATGAAAAACAAACATATGCCAAGAAGGGGTCACAAAACATGTTTATTCTTCAATAACTGCATCCATTACGGAGGTTGATCCACCGACCTTGAATCTATGGAGTTCGTAGACTGCCTAGGGCCCACGACAACAACCAAAACTACATGGAATACAAACATATGCCAAGAAGGGGTCACACAACTTGTTTATTCTTCGATAACTGCCTCCATTACGGAGATTGATTCGAAGACCTTGACTGCGTGGAGTTCGTAGACTACCTGATACTCACGACAACAACAAGAACTACTTGGAACACAAACATATACCAAGAAGGGGTTATGCAACTTGTTTATTCTCCGATAACTGCCTCCATCACGGAGATTGATCCGAAGACCTTGACTGTATGGAGTTCGTAGACTACCTGGAACTCACGACAACAACAAGAACTACATGAAAAACAGATATATGTCAAGAAGGGGTCACACAACTTGTTTATTCTTCATTAACTGCCTCCGTTACTGAGGTTGATCCACCGACCTTGAATCTATGGAGTTCGTAGACTGCCTAGGGCCCACGACAACAACCAAAACTACATGGAATACAAACATATGCCAAGAAGGGGTCACACAACTTGTTTATTCTTCGATAACTGCCTCCATTACGGAGATTGATTCGAAGACCTTGACTGCGTGGAGTTCGTAGACTACCTGATACTCACGACAACAACAGGAACTACTTGGAATACAAGCATATACCAAGAAGGGGTTATGCAACTTGTTTATTCTCCGATAACTGCCTCCATCACGGAGATTGATCCGGAGACCTTGACTGTATGGAGTACGTAGACTACCTGGAACTCACGACAACAACAAGAACTACATGAAAAACAGATATATGTCAAGAAGGGGTCACACAACTTGTTTATTCTTCAATAACTGCCTCCGTTACTGAGGTTGATCCACAGATCTTGACTCTATGGAGTTCGTAGACTACCTGGAGCCCACGACAACAACAAGAACTACTTAGAATACAAACATACACCAAGAAGGGGTCACGCAACTTGCTTATTCTTCGTTAACTGCCTCCATTACGGAGATTGATCCGAAGACCTTGACTGTATGGAGTTCGTAGACTGCCTGGAATCAATGACAGCAACAAGAACTACTTGGAATGCAAACATGTTTTAAGAAAAGGTCATTGGATGACCCGGAACATATACTGTGAAAGCATTATATGCTAAGCACCATAAAGAGCATGTACCGTTTTTGAATTTACACGATAGACCTTTGGTTACGTTAGCAGACCATAAGATCTTATTCCAGGGATTTTTTGGATGACTTAGGCCTTACTCCAGGGGTTTTTGGAGACCCAGAATATATACTGTGAACACCGACTATTCTAAGAAGCGCAATGAGCATGTAATATATTTGAAACTGGTTGATAGTCCTTCGGTTACGTGTGTAGACTCTTAAGCCTTACTTCAAAGATTTCTTGTATAACCATGAATAAAAGTTGAAAACCTTGACAATTGGCAAAAAGTATATGAGTTTCTGTTTCCAAAACTGTCAAAATTATCTAAATCGGTTGAAAATTGTTAAAGTTATGAAAATATCAATTTATGGGAACACGGGTACCCTGTCGGCCATCCACGTGGTAAAAAAAATCAGATGCCCCTCCCCACGTCCCTCCTCACTGTATCAACGTGATTTTCTCACAGATGCTACATTTTATGGAGTTCTTAGATGTCACCGAGTTTCAGCTTTCAGCTATAAAAATTCATTGAAATATCACCACTTGAATTTGAAAAAGGAACACGGGTACCCCGTCGGCCGCATAAGGGTTAAAGAGCATATACCAATTTAGCATTAATAATTTATATTTATTTCTTCTATTGAGTTTTCATTTACATTTATTCGATTAAAACACTAAGTTCTATTGATCAAGCATTGCAAGTTACTCAACGTTGGGGCAATATAACGCTCTTGGATTTCTAACGACTGCAAGGCCACTTCCTTGAAGGAAAACTTCATGAATTTCCAATGCGGTATCCGAAAAGTTTGACTTGGATTTGGATTGGATTGGATTTGATTTGGTTAAATATTTATTGTTTATTTTCACCCTCGACTTCCCAAAAAGCACTAAGGAATGTTTTTTAAATAATGGTTATAATTGGCACATTTGACCAAATGAATTCTGAGCATAGCATACAATTCGCATTGATCGAATAGAAAAGATTCCATTCAAGGGTTCTTAGCTTCATGCCAAGCCATATTTATCCTTACATCCTCAAGGGGGCGATCAAACGGGTAATGCACCCTTATGGGAACTGTGGTTGTTGGATGACAGGAATGGGGATTCACTACTCTTCGGAGGTGCAAATCTGATCGACCGTCTGTTCCCCTTGCTAGGGCGGCTGAACATCGTCCGAAAGCCTGCAAAAACTGTGAACTATAGTTTTTTGGAAGTTCAGCGAGTTGGTGTAATGCCTTCCTAGCCAGTATTTAAGGAATATATGACCTTCCCTATGATCCTTTCGACCTTTTGTCACGTTCGACATTTTGTCCTTTTCGACCATTTGTTCCTTCGACCTTTTGACTTTCGACATTTTGTCTTTCGACCTTCTGTCCTTTCGATCTTATGTCCCTAACCCGTATTTAAAAGCCAATGAACGAGATAATAAGGACCGGAGCAATTACAGAAAACCACAGCGACGGTTAGGGACTAGTGATTGGAAGCTCGCTACGTGCAACTACAAGTCGCTTAACTTAATTAAGTGGAGAGCACATTCGAAGGAATGCGGATTCGACGTCGTACCGCTGCAGGAAGTTTTTTGGAAACGATCGAAAAGATCATGGATCCCTATACTTGAAGACTACCACAGTCGGAGAAATAGTAGACCTGAAATGAATCGCAATCAAAATAAAAACAGAACGGGGAAAACTTATCAAAATCTGATAATGGTACGAACGTTTAGAGGCAGCCATTCCATCAGAGCTGCAACATCACACTTGATCTGGGAACAGCTTTCATATGTCGAATTCGTTTTTAAACCTGGGTGATATAATATTGCCTTCTGCTATAAAATTATCCAACCAGTCTAATTTGCTGCAATGTTATTGTCTACCATACCTAAGAAGAAAATAAATAACTCATTCGTCTCCAAGTCACCAACTGAACTGCTTCGTGTTTCATTGTACTGTACCAAGAATCATAACAGTTTGGCGACGAGAAAGTGGAAATCGACGCTGCAATTGCGAGGCCTGGAAGAGGATTTCGAAAGCAGGGGAAGTCGTTGGCCGGACCAGTTGGATTCCTACACTCTGGGACAGAAATAATCGGTGGCAAACTGGCAGGAAACATTGGAGTTACGCAGTGGGGCCGCACCCGCTTTGGTTTTGAAAGTGGAATAACGGTTTGCGACAACGCTGCAACTGCCTTCGTGTGTGTATCCTGATGTGCAGCTGAGACGACCACAGTTGATCGAGACACGAAACCTACTACTGCGGAGGTGTGAAATATTTTTGGATTTCTGATCAAACGATTGCTGTTGCTTATGTTCTGTTGGTGTGCTGCAAAATGAGTCGTCACAATGCTACTACTGCTGGAGGTGCTGCTGCTGGAGGTGCTGCTGCTGGAGGTGCTGCTGCTGGAGGGGCCGTTGCTATACCGCCATCGTTTACGTTGGAGCCTTTCGATCGAAACCGATCAAAGTGGCTGCGCTGGGTGAAGCGTTTAGAAAGTGCGTTCCAAATTTTCGGTGTTGCGGATCAAAACAAAAAGAACATGCTGCTATTCTACATGGGCGCAGAGACATACAATATCCTTTGTGACCATTTGTCGCCGGCGGAACCCGAGACGAAGACTTATGCAGAAATAGTCAATACGCTCGAAGCCTACTTCGACCCGGAGCCATTGGAAATGGTAGAATTATGGAAATTCCGTTCACGGCAGCAGAAAGAAGGAGAATCTATTACAGATTTCGTCACGGCACTCCAGCGAGACTCTAAACACTGCAAGTTTGATGTATACCTACCGAAAGCGCTACGAAATCAGCTTGTGTTTGGATTGCGCAGCCAACGAATCAAGTCCCGTCTAATCGAAGAGAAAAATCTTACGTTCGAAAAGGCAAAAGAGATCGCGATTTCGATGGAAGCATCTGGTGAAGGGGTCGAAGTGCTGAATAGGAGAATTCAAGATGTAAATCTGATCGACAACCGAAAGCAACAGCCTCATTCATTTCGTGGAGGGTCCGGCGAGAAGTCCTTCCGTGGAGAGCCGGGACGTGGGAATTCGTTCCGAGGAGTACCTTCAAGTGGTTCAAAGGTAACTAACACTGATACTAACAAATGTTTCCGATGTGGCAGCGAGACCCACTTTGCAAACGCTTGTGCTCATAAGAATACGATTTGTGGATTTTGTAAGAAGAAGGGTCACCTACAAAGGGTGTGTCTCGCTTTCACTGGTGCAGGTAAACAAAAGAGCAGGTTTCAAGAAATGAAACTACAAGCGCATATGATTGATGAGAAAGATTCATCTGATTCTGAAGTTGATAATGATAAGGAAGTTTGTGTTTTTGATATTGGTAAAATAAATGCTGAAGATTACGCACTGTGTCCTAAAATTGTTCTAAAGGTAAAACTGGGTGAAAGCGTGATTAAGTTCGAAGTAGATAGTGGCTCTCCAGTATCAATTATGGGTCTCACTGACAAGGTAAAGTTTATACCTAAGGTGCCGTTACACGAAACTAAAATGGAATTACGTAGCTACTGCGGAAATCCAATCGAGGTATACGGTATTGTCTATGCTAAGGTCAAACATGATGGTCAGTGTCATGATTTGCGTTTATTTGTTGTCAATACAGATCGTCATCCTCTGTTGGGCCGCGAATGGATACATGCTTTGAAGTTGAATTGGAACGAAATCATGGTAAACTCAACCGTTAACACTATTTCTCCTCGTATCATGTCACAGGATGTTCTCAAGACACTGATGGAAAAGTTTCCTCTAGTTTTCGATTCTTCTGTGGGGAAAATTGAAAAGATTGAGGCATCCCTTACATTGAAACCCAACTTTAAACCTGTTTTTCTAAAAGCACGTACGGTGCCATTCTCGATTAGGGACACCGTCGAACGGGAAATTGAGCGAATGGTCGATAGCGGAATTTTAGTGAAAGTTAACCACAGTGAATGGGGAACTCCGATAGTGCCGGTATTGAAATCATCCAATAGAGTAAGGTTATGTGGTGATTATAAATTAACAGTCAACAAGGGTCTATTAGTTGACGAACATCCCTTGCCTACGATCGATGAGTTGTTTGCGAACATGGCAGGGGGAGTGAAGTTCTCGAAAATCGATTTGGCTCAAGCATACCTCCAAATGCCAGTGCGAACAGAGAATCAAGCTATTCTCACCCTCAATACCCATCTAGGACTATTTCGACCAACACGGCTTATGTATGGAGTGGCTTCGGCGCCTGCCATTTTCCAACGTGAAATTTCACAAATATTGCATGGCATTCCTGGGGTTTCAGTATTTTTAGACGATGTAAAAATTACGGGACCCGACGATGTTACACATTTGAAAAGACTCTATGAAGTGTTGCGTAGATTTCAAGAATATAACATGCGAGTCAACGTTGAAAAGTGTGATTTCTTCACAGATAAAATTGAATATTGTGGCTACGTTGTCGATAAAGATGGCTTACATAAAATGGAACAGAAAATTGTTGCTATCCAAGAAATGCCTAGGCCTGAAAACCGGGAACAAGTGCGCGCATTTCTTGGTCTTGTGAATTATTATGGGAGATTTTTGGAGAACCTGAGCACACAAATCTATCCCATAAATAACCTACTGAAGGACAACACTCCATTTGTATGGGATACACGATGTGAAGAAGCATTCAAATGGATCAAAGTAGAGATGCAGTCTGACAGGGTTCTTGTACATTACGACATGAACTTACCGGTAGTTCTGGCTACTGATGCCTCTCCTTACGGCGTGGGCGCCGTATTAAGTCATGTTTTTCCGGATGGTAGTGAGCGCCCAATCCAATATGCTTCACAAACTCTGAGTGCGACACAGCAGAGGTACAGCCAGATAGATAAGGAAGCGTATGCGATTGTCTTCGGAGTAAAAAAGTTCCACCAATATCTGTTTGGCAGAAAATTCACCTTAATGACGGACAACAAACCAGTCGCACAGATTTTTTCTCCAAGTAAAGGACTTCCAACCTTATCTGCAATGCGCATGCAGCATTATGCTGTATTTCTAGAAACATTTGATTTTGATATTCGTTATCGTAGTTCGAAAGAGCATGGTAATGCTGACGGCATTTCACGTCTCCCAATCGCTATTTCTAATAAGTGTCTCGAAGAAACAGACGTTTTGGAAATCAACCAAATTCAAACACTTCCTGTTTCGGTTGAGGAACTAGAGGAACACACTTCTAAAGATCAACAAGTGCGAAGATTGGTTGAGGGTTTAAAATCAGGAAGAATTGTTAACGGCCAAGAACGTTTCGGAATTGATCAACAGGAATTTACACTACAACAAGGATGTCTTCTTCGGGGCATTCGAGTATATGTTCCACCAACTTTACGGATAAGGGTTCTTGAAGAGCTGCATAACGGTCACTTTGGTACGTCTCGTATGAAGTCTTTGGCACGATCATATTGTTGGTGGGAGAAAATTGATCGTGATATTGAAGAAATGGCCCGCGACTGCATGGATTGCGCCAGAGTCCGCTCAAACCCAGCAAAAGCACCGGTTCACTGTTGGGAAGCTCCATCAGAACCATTTCAACGTATACACGCTGACTTCGCGGGTCCGTTCATGGGTCTCTATTTCTTAATAATCGTAGACGCGTACAGCAAATGGCCCGATGTAAAAATAATTCCTGATATAACCACCGATACCACTATCCAACATATGAGAGAGTATTTCGCTGCTTTTGGTATCCCTTCTGTCATTGTTACTGATAGAGGTACACAATTTACATCAGAGCAATTCAAAACATTTTTGAATAGGAATGGTATCACTCATAAGATGGGAGCACCTTACCACCCCGCAACAAATGGGCAAGCTGAACGATACGTTCAAACATTCAAAGATAAAATTAAGGCATTGAACTGCCATCGCCCGGAGATTCAAGCAGAGTTACAAAATATCTTGATGGCCTACAGACGTACAGTTCATCCCTCTACAGGGAAGAGTCCTTCAATGATGGTGTTTGGTCGTCAAATCAAATCAAGGATTGATTTGATGATACCTCAGCAAAAGTCCATTCCATCTAATCACCGAGGAGAGGAGATAGGCATACGATCTTTTGATGTAAATGATAGGGTAGCTGCACGGGATTTCTTGTCCAATTCAGAAAAATGGAGATTTGGATACATCACGGAAAAAGTTGGCAAGCTTCATTATATGGTGGAACTGGATGACGGTAGAGTATGGAAACGACACATAGATCAGTTGATAAGTGGACCATTGTGTCGTCCCAATAAGCCAACTACCAATGAAGATTTTGAAAGTGTGGTACGTGCTCGGTCGATGAAAACATCTGTGATCCCCTCTCTGGCAGAACCCCCACTTCCGCAAATTATTTCAAGTGCTCCAAATTCCCCTCATCCTTCACATGGTCGACCGATTCTTTATGATCCTCCAGTTGTTTGTAATCCTGTCAGTGAGCCTATAATAGATAATGATGAAGTGTATTATGATACCAGTCGAACAAAATCTGAAACCCAAATATCGCCTGCGAACCTGCCCATTCGAAGATCTACAAGATCTATTAAGCCACCAAAGAGATTAGACCTATAGCATAGGGAAAAGTACTAACTTTACTAATAATATGTATCCCACCTTTCCTACGTCCACAAAATTATATCACCTTAACCCCGATCCGACCCGGGTACTTGGTCCAACCAATCTTAACCCATGTAGTCAGGAATTCTCGTTAGAGAGGAAGAATTGATATAATATTGCCTTCTGCTATAAAATTATCCAACCAGTCTAATTTGCTGCAATGTTATTGTCTACCATACCTAAGAAGAAAATAAATAACTCATTCGTCTCCAAGTCACCAACTGAACTGCTTCGTGTTTCATTGTACTGTACCAAGAATCATAACCTGGGTCAGTGCCAACCCGAACCCTGAATAAAAAAACATTTTCAGTTCCATCTGTCATTGGATATGTTGGTGTGCGTAGCATCGTGTTTGTTTTGATTCGAAACATATGATCCAGGACATCCAGTGCACTGGCAGTGCGTTGGCCTAATCAGATCATGATAAATAAATATGTTTAGTGCGTGAACTGATTTTTGCGGATAGTGGAATTTGCTTTTGGGTGTATATAAATAAGGGAACTGCTCCTGGAATTCATCTCATGGCTCCGATATTCATCCCATCAAAAACAAAGCAATGTAAAGGAATTTGGATTGTTTGTTATTTTTGCAATTTTTTCAGCAGTGAGCACGCATGTTGACAAAAAAGGCGACGAAATTGGTGCTGTATTTCTTTGTTTCCCGATGAGATGAATATATGTTCAGTGAGATGGAGATCGGAACAGTTCCCCTATTCAATTATATTCAATAATCCCGTGCACATTTTTATACTGAGTATTCCGTATAGAATTCATGTCAAAGAGATTTTCCATTCTACAAAAATTCATCTATTTCTGCTAAAGTTTTCGGAGAGCACTCAGAAGCATGTAATAAAAATTCTCCAGGATTCGCTAATTATTTTTTCCTCGCTACCTCTCCTGATGAAGGTAGCCTCAAAGCTCAGGAAAATTTTCCACCAGATTTTGGGCCCCGTGCATTTTCAATTTTCAAGAATCTCCCGGAGAAATTGCTCAAGATACTTCCGGGGGGAATTTATGTACGAACCTTGCTGAGCAATTCCTGAAGGAAACTTCGAGTTAGTTCCTGTATTCCAGAAGGATTTTCTGAAGGAATTATGTTGTAGGAATTTTCAAATTAATTCCTGGAGCAACTTCCAGAAAAAAATCCTGGAACAGTCTTCAAAGATCTTCCTAGAAGAATTTCCAAAGAAATTCATCTCGAAAGGATCCCTTGGAAAAAAAATTGGAGGAATGCCTGAAAGATATCGCCAACAATTCAAGAAATAATTACTGAAAGAATTTCTGAAGTAATTTCTGGCAGAATTCCCGAAGAACATTCTGAAACGCATGAAAGAGTTTTTGGAAGAATTTCAAAAGAAAGAATTTCTGAAGTAATTTCTGCATAAGAAATAATTCTATTCGGTATTCCTCAAATATATTTTTCTGACTATTCTTAGCGGATTTTGTGAACGGGTTTCAAGAGGAATTTCCAAACTACACAATTCCATCCACCGACCTAATTTAGGACAGAATCTGTGAGGAAAACCTGAATGAACTTATGAATACATAAATTCCCTAACAATTATTTTTAAAAAATGAATCTAGACAACAGTACCGGATTAATTTCATTTAAAACTACAATAACAAATATCACAAAATTCCCGAAAAAAAAGATTTTCAACGCGCATTTCATTTTAATAAACAGACAGTTTCGTTTCTCCCTTCTGCTTGTTCATTCCACCCAGTCCCACCCACCCACGTGGTTTTGACAGTTGAAATACAGTTGTATTGGTGAACCCGGTGCGAAACCGTGAAACAACACAGTGCGAACCCGACAGCTTTGGGGTTGGAACTAGTGCGAACCTAGTTCCAACCTGAGCGAATAAAAAAACACTTTGACAGCACTTAGGTTGGAACTGGTTCCAACCTAGGTTGAAACTTTTTAAAAACGAATTCGACAATAGTTATGGAAAAATGCAAAGATGCACACGCACTCTGGAAGCATATGGAAGCGCATTATGAGTACGACAGATGCTCAAGCTCCCTCATCAAAAACAATGTGCAGAAAACAAAACGTTATTTTAAAAACAAAACGTCTCGGGTACTTATTCAAAAGGACGTATGTGATTTTGTAAACAAAGATTCAAACGTCGATTTGTCCAATCTGATGACACTCCCACGCAATCCAACACCACCAACAGGTAGCCGAAGGCTTAAGCTGCCTGTCGGTAGTGATGGTTTGCGTGGGAGTGCTATCAGATTGGACACATCGACGTTTGAATCTTTGTTTACAAAATCACATACGTCCTTTTGAATAAGTACCCGAGACGTTATTTTATTTTACCGCGACGACGACAACTAGTCACTGCGATTCTATCGTTGGGTCGCTGCAGGCAATGTGGTATTTACGCTTCCATATTACCGACGACAGAATCGCTGTCGCCAAGCGATGTCGCAACTGTCGCATCGCGTGTGTTTGGGGGAACCTTAATGCATCAGTGCATTTTTTCGCATGAAAAGAAGGTTTTCGTCACTGCAATACGCCTGTTATTCCCAAATTATTCAATTTCCTTGCCTGCTCCGAACTGTTCAAGAAATGTCGGCAGAAGAATCATTCCTTGACTGCTACTTGTCCTACATCTATTTGCACAGTACTTTTAAGAAGTCCATATAACCCTCTAACGTTCAACGATAATTGAATTTTTTATGTCGACTATCAACTACCGAGTCAACATCCGTAGCATACATATGAGCTGCTTGAAGATTGATCCTCAAAGCTTGCTTCATGTATTACTCTGATGAGAATTATTTTAACCCACTTAGGAAAAGAGTCATTATAAATCTCACTTAGTCACATTTCAACTACCTTCAGATTGAAAAATGTCAAATCAAAGATATAACAAACCGCACTGTCAATTGAGGAATTAATGCGACACATTGCCGCTTCGTCTGTCAGATCTGATCTATTCCATATCATCGCTGTACAAATTTAAAATCCCTTGTCTAGCATCAACCGAAATGAGACATTCACCGTTTTGTTGGAGGCGAACAACGTTGTCAGTTGTCGCCAGTATTTCACCCATTGGCAGTTTATTAAAATTGTTGACTCGGTGCCAATGGGTTCTGGGGGTATCGACAGCTGGTCACGACTATTCGGCAACAAATTATCCATTACTGGCCGAGTGACTGAGCTGGTCTCCGGTCTTTCGCCCCAGTGCAGTGCGGGCGATGTTTTGATTTATGATGTGAAGGTTCGTGATCCGAAGCAGAACCCGTTTGTCGGCTTTCCCAACCGAGCGCGATTGTATAATTGATAGAGCACGTTTATGGCAACTGTTCTGCTGCTGCTGTTGCCGCCGCCTGTTTCCGATATTGGCCAAAACAATCTGTTATTAAGGAACAAGGCAGTTTAGGCTACCCAGATGGACACCACAACGCTTCGTTATTTGGAAATTCATTCAACGCTATTATTCTTCTTTTGTGGTTGAGCTGTTTAGTGTATGGTGCTTTATGTGTTGATTGCTAGATGATGAATTATGTTTTCATATACAATGAGTAATCAAATCATTCACTAACTGAGCAACTTCAAACATGGATCGTTCACTTGTGAACATTCAGTAAAGACATTCCACTAAAAAGCTATAAATTTTCTGTATTTAACATGAAACGTTATTCAAGCAGATATCAAAACAAGAAATTTCGTAAATAAAGTTTCCAGATAACTAAAAGGTATACGTTTAAATTATAATTATTTGCGGTTTGTTTGGGAGTGCTATCAGATTCGTCAAATCGACGTTTGAACTTTTGTTTACAAAAGCACATATGTGAATATGTACATTATGTGGAAGATATTGATTTAGAAAATGTATTGGAGGTAACCACTTTCCCTTCGATGGGACTCGAACCCATGACCCTACAGTACGCTAGACTGGTGCTTTAACCAACTAAGCTACGAAGGACCTCCGTCGGCCTTCTCAACTTAGCGGTTACTGAACGAGCTCGAGATTCCCAAATTGGACGCATAGTCAAATCACTCGCAATCTATTTCTCAAGCCAACACTTCCACATGTGTATAGTACACGTCCACATTAGAGGAGCGAATGCCGTGTGAATAAAATTTGCCGACTAAGAAGAACTTCAAAACGGAAATCAACCCAGCTTGTCTCCGCAAGATCCTAAAACCCTTGCGTTTTTTGTGTAGTCCAAATTAGTTTGATGCAGATGTTCTAGGTTCTCCAAATTGTTCTGGAGTTAAGATCATTTGGGTAAGCAGACCAACTACGCCTGGTTTCAAACCGAAATCAGCCCATGTTAATATTGATCTACATTTGAATTTCACTTATTTTAAAAAGTTGTTTATAACGGCGATTGAAATTAAATGCATGTGGTGCAGTTATGACAAGAAATGAAAATGGCTAGTTCCGTAGGTGACAAGTTACATGTCTACAGGAGGAAACGGATCACAAAAGAACAAAACTAGAGAACGGATTGAATATATCTAAGAGCAGAATAAGCCTAAAAATACGGTTCTTCTTTGAGCGCTATTGTTATCTGACCTGCAGGTTTTCCTTGATGACTTAATATTATCCCCTAGACCTATTGTCACGTCCAATGATGATATGGTATGTAATCAGTCTACGATTAAGTTATATTCCCCGGCGCCTCGTTTTCCAATACTTGAATTATATTATGCGAATGATGAGTCTAATAAAACAGAGGTATTTCGTGATTCGATGGCAGGTGTCGAATTTACCCCAACTGATAACATAATAATGATGAAATACATGTGGATGTTTATAATTAAAAAAGTTAACTATTTTTCCACAACATACACAAAATGATGTTCAATTATGGATCAGAGATGGATTAAATACTGAAAATCAACAAATTATTGTCGTAAAAGCTTATACACCGATGCCAACATTTTACATAACTCATCTCCTCAATGGTGATCAATGCTAATTATATGTTTATTATGACTCTTACACGTCTCCACCAGTTACAAAATGACAAGAAATACAAGAAATCAAACGTTTATTCAAAGTGTGTCGAAATTCTGTCCGATAATCACTTGAAATCAGAGATTTGAGGTGGTGTCGGTTTTACCCGCAGTGTCGGTTTTACCCATAATTCCCCTATGACTTGCTCAACAACATCTTGCTCATTCAATATTTTACCTTCTGGATGATCAGACATGGGGACATTTGATATTTCAACGTTTTGCTCGCGCCCAGATTTACAGAATGTGAGTGTGGTTAATGTTAGGAACCGTGGGTGATCTGCCAGAAACTCCATATTGCGTTTTGACAAAACTTTGTCGACAATGTTGAACAGAGTATCAAGTTTGTTCATGAACTGATGCTCTTTTTGTAACTGCAACTCTGTAACGATATGATTGTTCTTTTGGATCAGTAACCACTCCGAATGAGTCCTCTGCAGTGTTTTAATTATTCGCTTCTTCGGTTTTGATGTTAGCTCCGCGCTAGACCATAAATCGCATAGCTCTTCAACAGTGCGGTGAAGTGCTTTGCGTAATGTTTTATATATGAATAAAAGATGATGGAATCTTAGCAAAACTTGTCGCAAAGTTGGAAGGGGGCTGTCCATAAACCACGTAGACTCTTTAGGGGGAGGGAGGGGTTTCGAAAAAGTCTACGATAGTCTACGAAGGGGGACGGGGGGGTATACCAATAGTCTACGTAGACCTTTTTTTATTTATTTTTTTCGAAAACGATATACAGCAGCTTAATAAGGGCCCTCCTTAGCCGTGCGGTAAGACGCGCGGCTACAAAGCAAGACCATGCTGAGGGTGGCTGGGTTCGATTCCCGGTGCCGGTCTAGGCAATTTTCGGATTGGAAATTGTCTCGACTTCCTTGGGCATAAAAGTATCATCGTGTTAGCCTCATGATATACGAATGCAAAATGGTAACCTGGCTTAGAAACCTCGCAGTTAATAACTGTGGAAGTGCTTAATGAACACTAAGCTGCGAGGCGGCTCTGTCCCAGTGTAGGGATGTAATGCCAATAAGAAGAAGAAGAAGATACAGCAGCTTTGAGCGGAGTTCACTAGTTTGATTTTGCATGACTTGACCGAAATAGTCTCTTGCGTTTCTCCATAAAAAATGTTATGAATTTCACTGAAGTAAAAGTCTGAACTACGGCTTAAAACTATCATAAATTTTACCAGGAAGTTCTTCTTTGTTGAGCAGAAAAAAAACTCCTAAGTATTCTTTAAAAATTTTCAAAATCTTTTCCACATCCTCCCTTAATTTTACTGCAGATTCTACTAGAATTTCTTTTGATTTTCGGAACTTCTTTGCAAACTATGGAAATTATGCCGTACTTGAAGTACTTCCACGGATTTTTTTAATTTACGCAGGAAGCATTTTGGAATAACCCAGAAAAAGTCTTTAGAATGCCCAAAAGATATTCTTTGGAGCTTGTAAAGGGAATTCTCCGAAATTTCCGCTAGAAACCCTTCAGAATATTCACTGGAGATGTTCTGGGAAGTCCTCGATTTTTTTTTCTTAATTTCGGAATTTTTCGGAATTTTCGCGAGGAATTCTTTGGACATATAAGCAAAATTATTCGAAATGCCCGTGGAAAATTCTTCGTAAATTTCTTCGGCAGTTATAATGCAAATTCTTTGGAATTATCGATGGAAAATTTTCGAAATTTCTAAATAAATTTTTGAAAACTTCCACGAGAAATTATTTTAATTTCCCACCAAAAACAATTTGAGTTTCCACAAAAAAAATGCAATTTTTGTAAAAAAGCAGAGTTTTCATGAAAATTTATTCGAATTTTTTACGAGAAGTTCACAAAAATTTCAACTGAAAATTTTCCAGAATTTCCACCGAAAATTATTCAGAAAATTCTTTGGAATGCCCATAAGATTTATTTAAATTTCCTAAAGAAATTGCTCCAAATTTGCAAGAGAAATTAAAAAATATCGTAGGAAACCATTCTAAATTTCCACGGGAAATATTTCGGAATGTCCGTTTAAACTTAAAATTACCTTGGGAAATAATTCTTAATTTTCACGGAAAATTACTCGGGGTTTTTTAACAAGGAAACTTTTGGAATTTAGGCTGTGAACCATTTGAGCAATTCGTTTAACTTTTAGTTAAAATTTGACAGTTCGATGGTTATTTTCTCATTGTGGTTAAAATTCTATCCCGAAGCCGACCCATTTGAGTTTTGACAGATTGATAGTTATTTAGCACAAAATAGATTTGGCGCCTATTTTCTCGAAAAAAAGTTCAACTATCAAACTGTCATATCTAACCATGCTCCGGAGCAGGGTTATTTTTAACCCCAAAGAAATAACCATCGAACTGTCAAACTTTAACTAAAAGTTAAACGAATCGCTGGAATGGTTCACAGCCTTAGAAGAAAAATCTTGGGATTTCAACAGATGATTATTCAGCGGGATATTGCATGGAATTTTCAAGAAAAGCATCGGAATTATCACGGAGAGTTTTTTGGAGTATTTCAAGGTTATCAATTGGGGAATTTTGCGAAATTTCCACGCAAAACTTATTGGAATGTAGAATTGGGTCCTAAAGCCCTACATCGTTTATGGTTGCAAACGATAGTGCATCGGTCAAGACTACATGAACCGATGTTATAAAAATTCTGGTAAAAGTCTAAATCAGTAAAATAATATTTTTGTGTTTAGGACATTTTAAGGCAAATTTTGGGCTGTGCAACATTTCAGAACGAATGAACCATCAGCCCAAAACGTCAGACCCATATATTAACTGTCAAGGTTTGAGTCAAGTGCCCCGCGGTGTTTTGCTAGTGCGTTTGAATCATATTATCCCGTATGTCAAACGAGACCGAAAATTGTCGAGGAAGCATTTTTCATCTATTTTTCAATATCAAATTTAACAATGTTCCTTTCGACTTTTGAATCGGAAGAAAAACAGACGTACTCAGGATGATTAACTTCATTGTTCCCTGAAAGAAAATCGAATATCGATTCTTCATTTTAGGACCCAATTGACATTGTCGGAATTTCAACTCGAAATTTATCCAAATTCTGAAAATTCTTCGGTTTTCCTAATTTTGAACCGGCGTTGAGAATGATAGGTCAGATGCGTGACAGATTTTATC
Source organism: Armigeres subalbatus (assembly GCF_024139115.2). NCBI lineage: Eukaryota > Metazoa > Arthropoda > Insecta > Diptera > Culicidae > Armigeres > Armigeres subalbatus. Next base: position 256,954,363 of record NC_085139.1, on the reverse strand, counting down.
AGTGGCGCGCCGATGCAAAAGTGTCGGCGATGGTGGCGCACTCCTCTAGGAGGAATTAAATTCAACAGTAATTAAATTAATTGGCTTTAAGATTTTATTTCAGAAATTATGGACAGAGAATTAAATTTGATTTCGTTTCAATTTGATTTTCGTTTTGTTGGATATTGTTCAGTTTGATTTTATTATGTTTGAAATACAAACTTTGTTGTAATATTTACATGGAAATAAAGTTGGATAGCTGAGTTGCTTAAAACGTGGTTGATTTCCATATTTTTCCAATCACATATATGAGGTTTTGTAAAATTTGGAAAAGTCTACGTAGACTTCAAGGGGTGGGGGAAGGGGTTTCGGAAAAGTCTACGAAAGTCTACTAGGGGGGACCGGGGGGGTTGGAAAAGTGGAATTTCGGTCTACGTGGTTTGTGGACAGCCCCAAGCCGGTTGAAACGAGTGATCGGCTCACATTCTTTGTGTCCTAACAAATAAATGATGTCGGAGCTTCGTATGCACGTCATTTAAACAGAATTTTATGAGAGCTGTTATGAGAGCTTGTTGGCACGGCAAATGCTGGGTAAAGCGTACCATTGGTACTTCGCGTACCTGAAGGAATAAAATAGACCTCATCTCGCGGTCCTCAGCCTCTTACCCAGCAACTCCTATTCCTACCTCCCCGCGGTGCTGGCCGGGATACGAGCAACCTTAGGGAAGATCGGGTAACCAACCCCGGTGGGAACTATGGTTGTATTCTGACAGGGAAAGGGGGGATGTGCAAATCCTACTGAGGGTTTTGTTCTCCTTGTTAGGAGTGGCTCACAACAGGGTCTGTTCTCCACGTTAGGGGTGGCTGATTATCGTTCGATTGCCAGCAAGGGACTCTAAATGAAACTGTGCACTATGGTCCTACGAAAGTTTAGGGGTTTGGTGTCAGGCGCTGCAAGCCAGCCTTTAAAAAATATCGGGGAATAACAAGAAAGTACGGACCGGAACAATCGGCGAAGACCATTGCGACGAAAAGGGACTAGCGATTATAAACTCGGTGTGGAACTGCGAATCTCTCAACTTCATTGGGAGCACACGCATACTCGCCGATGTGCTCAAGGACCGTGGATTCGGCATCGTAGCGCTGCAGGAGGTTTGTTGGAAGAATCAATGGTGCGAACGTTTAGAGGTAATCATACCATCTACCAGAGCTGCGGCAACACACACGAGCTGGGAACAGCTTTCATAGTGATGGGCGATATGCAAAGGCGCGTGATCGGGTGGTGGCCGATCAATGAAAGAATGTGCAGATTGAGGATCAAAGGCCGGTTCTTCAACTTCAGCATAATCAACGTCCATAGCCCACACTCCGGAAGCACTGATGATGATAAGGACGCATTCTACGCGCAGCTGGAACGTGAGTACGACAGCTGCCCAAGCCACGACGTCAAAATCATCATAGGAGATTTGAACGCTCAGGTTGGCCAAGAGGAGGAGTTTAGACCGACTATTGGAAAGTTCAGAGCTCACCGGCTGACGAACGAAAACGGCCTACGACTAATTGATTTCGCCGCCTCCAAGAATATGGCCATTCGCATTACCTACTTTCAACACAGCCTTTCGTATCGGTACACCTGGAGATCACCACTGCAGACAGAATCACAGATCGACCACGTTCTGATTGATGGACGGCACTTCTCCGACATTATCGACGTCAGGACATATCGTGGCGCTAACATCGACTCTGACCACTATCTGGTGATGGTTAAACTGCGCCCAAAACTATCCGTCATCAACAATGTTCGGTACCGACGACCGCCGCGGTACGACCTAGAGCGACTGAAGCAACCTGATGTCGCCACTGCATACGCGCGGCATCTCGAGGCAGCGTTGCCGGAAGAGGGTGAGCTCGATGGGGCCCCTCTTGAGGACTGCTGGAATACAGTCAAAGCAGCCATTAACGACGCAGCGGAGAACAACGTCGGGTATATGGGTCGAAGTCGACGGAACGATTGTGCAGACAGATTCTGGAGGAGAAGGACGCAGCGCGGGCGGTCGCGCTGCAGCAAGGTACCCGGCAGAACGTGGAACGTTATAGACGGAAGCGGAGACAGCAGACCCGCCTTTTTCAGGAGAAGAAACGCCGCCTGGAAGAAGCGGAGTGCGAGGAGATGGAACAGCTGTGCCGTTCTCAAGATACACGCAAATTCTATCAGAAGCTCAATGCATCCCGCAAAGGCTTCGTGCCGCGAGCCGAAATGTGCCGGGATAAGGATGGGAGCATCTTGACGGACGAACGTGTGGTGATCGAAAGGTGGAAGCAGCACTACGAGGAACATCTGACTGGCGCTGAGAGTACAGGAAGTGAAAGTCAAGGCAGCGGAGGAGATGACTACGTCAGTTCAGCGGACGATGGAAGCCAACCAGCCCCCACCTTAAGGGAAGTTAAGGATGCCATTCAACAGCTAAAGACCAACAAAGCCGCTGGTAAGGATGGTATCGGAGCTGAGCTCATCAAGATGGGCCCGGAAAAGCTGGCCACTTGCCTGCACAAACTGATAGTCAGAATCTGGGAAACCGAACAGCTACCGGAGGAGTGGAAGAAAGGGGTTATATGCCCCATCTACAAGAAAGGCGACAAACTGGAGTGTGAGAACTTTCGAGCGATCACCATCCTTAATGCCGCCTACAAAGTGATATCCCAGATCATCTTCCGTCGTCTGTCACTAGGGCTTCCATTTTTCCCGGGAATCAACTTCCCGGGAAACGGGAAATCAAATAATAATTTCCCGGGATTTCCCGGGATCCCGGGAAATAAAAAAAACTCGAAACTAATTCAAAATCGTAGTTTAAATTTTGTCGTAAAATATGATTTCGAAAATATACATTCGACATCAGGGATGCTTGCTATTTTTTTTTCCATTTTTGGACAACGACAGCTTCGAGAGATTCTCTTCTATTATCGCCAAAATGTTCCTAACATGTACTATTCTTTATACTCGACTTTTTTTAGTGCATATAATCTTCTGGTCAACTTTGAAGGATAAACCATTTTTGTTCATGTACGTCCACTTGAACACATTTTCGACTTTGAATGTATTTAAAACAGATGAATGAAATATTTGAAATGAGAATTCTTCCATTCGAAATAAAAAGAGCTTTCAGGCGAGTAATTAATTATCCTGGCTATAACATTTTTTTCAGTCCATTTTTGCTTGAAATGCCGAATAGCACCTAAACCGCATCTAATTGCAAAAGTTTTGCGAGTATTTGTTATAGGACAGTTGTAATGATCGCATACTAAAGACCTAAAATCTGTTTTTCCATCAAGATTTGTTAGCCCACCAATATTATAAAATTTTCAAATGAAATATTTCAGAAATATCTCAAAATACAAACGAGTCTTCGGAATATGAGTCTGTTCGGGAATTGAATCAAAAAGGATTGAAGGTCTTTAAAAACCTTTGACAATAATAGGACAAACTTGCCAAAGCGGTCACTGCTATTGCCTGAATATCTGCGAACATTGGTAGCTCTGCTATTTCACCACACCATACTAAATTTTTAATTCGACTTCACAACGCTTACCAACGTTTGGACCTACTGAATAAACGAACGGTAGATACAGGTTCTTTGTCTCGCCTCTCTTCAACACGTGTTGGAATGCACCGTATGATTCTGTAGCATTTTCAGTTCTTAAACTTCAAAAGTGAAATAAATAGTGAGATGATGCTAGTTAAAAATGTAATTGATACCCCAAAATCCGTAATCATCAAATTAAAGAAATAAGACAACTATTACAAAATATTTTAGTATGTTCATTTCCCGGGAAATTCGGGAAACTTATTCATAAATCCCGGGAATCGGGAATCCCGGGAAATATGATTTCCCGGGAAATCGTTTCCGGGAATGGAAGCCCTATCTGTCACCATTAGTGAACGAGTTTGTGGGAAGTAATCAAGCCGGCTTCGTTGACGGCCGCTCGACAACGGACCAGATCTTTACTGTACGGCAAATCCTTCAAAAATGCCGTGAATACCAGGTCCCAACGCACCATCTGTTCGTTGATTTCAAGGCGGCATACGACAGTATAGACCGCGTAGAGCTATGGAAAATTATGGACGAGAACAGCTTCCCTGGGAAGCTTACCAGACTGATCAAAGCAACGGTGGATGGTGTGCAAAACTGTGTGAAGATTTCGGGCGAACACTCCAGTTCGTTCGAATCGCGCCGGGGACTAAGACAAGGTGATGGACTTTCTTGCCTGTTGTTCAACATTGCGCTAGAAGGTGTCATGCGGAGAGCCGGGTGTAACAGCCGGGGTACGATTTTCAACAGATCCAGTCAATTTATTTGCTTCGCGGATGACATGGACATTGTCGGCCGAACATTTGCAAAGGTGGCAGAACTGTACACCCGCCTGAAACGTGAAGCAACAAAAGTAGGACTGGTGGTGAATGCGTCAAAGACAAAGTACATGCTTGTGGGCGGAACCGAGCGCGACAGGGCCCGCCTGGGAAGCAGTGTTACGATAGACGGGGATACCTTCGAGGTGGTCGAGGAATTCGTCTACCTCGGATCCTTGCTAACGGCTGACAACAACGTTAGTCGTGAAATACGAAGGCGCATCATCTGTGGAAGTCGGGCCTACAACGGGCTTTAGAAGAAACTGTGGTCGAAAAAGATTCGCCACCGCACCAAATGTGTCATGTACAAGACGTTAATAAGACCGGTTGTCCTCTGCGGACATGAAACATGGACAATGCTCGAGGAGGACTTGCAAGCACTCGGAGTATTTGAGAGACGGGTGCTTAGGACCATCTTTGGCGGTGTGCAAGAAGACGGTGTGTGGCGGCGAAGAATGAACCATGAGCTCGCCCAACTCTACGGCGAACCCAGTATCCAGAAGGTAGCTAAAGCCGGAAGGGTACGATAGGCAGGACATGTTGCAAAAATACCGGACAGCAACCCTGCAAAGATGGTGTTCGCTTCCGATCCGGCGGGTACGAGACGGCGTGGAGCGCAGCGAGCGAGATGGGCAGACCAGGTGCAGAACGACTTGGCGAGCGTGGGGCGTATCCGAGGATGGAGAGATGCGAACCGTGCATTGTGGCGTCAAATTGTTGATTCAGTGTTATCTGTTTAGATGTTAACTAAATAAATGAAATGAATGAGAGCTGTAATACGTTTAAAAATATAATGGTCATATGGATATTATGATCTACTATTTACTTACATTATAGAATTTAATATTTAAAAGAAAATTTGAATCGTCGCGATCCTGAATGAATTGTTTCTCATTATCTAGGAACCCGGCGAGATGTCAATGATAATGACATATTGTAAATGTTTTCCAGCTGGTCCATATGTTAAGCATCGGTTACTAAGGTAGGTTGGTTGAAATATTTTGTTGCGTTACGCCCCGAGCGAAATCAACCCACACATATGCAGCCAAAATCGTAATAACTTTTCGAATTCGCCTCGAATCGACTTGCGGTCTTCGGCATCTTCTTCATTACATCCTTTTCTACAAGTGAGTTGAATTAAAGAACATTTGGAGATGTTTAAGTGTGCTAAAATGAGAAAGTAAAAACGCTTTGCAATTTTACATATATTATGAACGATTCTCCCATGCAAACTTACAACAAGTTTAGCATCGTCCAAATGTTAACCGATTTGGCCAAAATTTTGTCCAGAGCATCAGGGCATCATACAGTATGAAATAAGAAGGTGACCCATCAAAAAAATTGAAAAAGTGTTTTTTGAGCCACCCTAACCGACAGTCTAAGTTCACTGGAGGCTGTTCGGTCAATGAAACCGGTGAAGCACTCAGCGTATCTCCTAAAGGGGATAAGGAAAGCTTTGAGTGCTCTATCGAAACGGTCATTCACAATCACCATGGCTTGGGTCCCTTCTCATTGCTCTTTGGCTAAGGTGGGCGCTATGGAAGGTGATATTTACGATCGGCAAATCACCTTCGATGAATTTTTCTCATTAGTTCGTCAGGAAACCTTGATCAGCTGGCAGCAGAAATGGAGAAATGGGGAGCTGGGTAGATGGCTGTATTCTATTCGCCCGTAGGTGTCGAAGCGTCCATGGTTCAAAAAATTGAATATAGGACGAGACTTCATTCGAACCATGTGTCGTCTAATGTCCAATCACTACACTTTGAATGCACATCTTTTCAGAGTGATCATGTCGTGCGGGCATGCGAGGAGCATCGTGGCCCCAGATCTACGCTAAATGAACTTCTCCAGGTCCGAGGAAAACAAAGAAAACCTATTAGGGAAGGTTTGGCGGGTCTTGACCTCGAATACGTGTCCCCTGTCCACCAATTCTTGAAAGTAGCAGATGTAACCATTGTCCCCTTGTCGTACCCCATCAGGAATGTATTCTTCTTGTTGCTCATCAATGTCTGTCGTTATTCCCTCTCGTATGTCTTTCTCTTGTGGGCTCCCAAAAAAGTATTTGTTTGTTCCGTTACAGATGAAGCATTAAGCATCTAAACCATGTAATCATTAGAGTCGTAATTAGTCAAGCACCCTAAATCAGTTTCCTTTCCCTTTGTATTATTGTATGCCCTAACCTCGACAAAACAGCGAGTTTTTCGGTTCCCTAAAACTAACATTATTCATAAGAATCAAGATTAAAATTGTACTAGGAACATGATTTGGGCTCCGTAGCGCTTTACGGCAAATGAGCCTCTAAAATAAACAAAAGATTTAAAAAAAATGCCCTTTTGGATGTGTAAAATAGAATGAGCCAATGTAAGAGGTTCTCAGTCATCCAAAAAATACCTGGAATTAGGCCTACACGCGTAACTTAACATCAATCGGACTGTTTTAATTATGGTCCATGCCCTTTGTGATACATAGAACAGAATGAGTTCACAGCTTAGGATTTTGGTCATCAAAGGAATTCCTTGAGATATATAGGCACTCAAGTTTACACGAGTGACCAAAGATAAATCGATCGATTTTAAATGTGGTAAACGATCATTTGCAATTATCGAAAATGTTATGTCTACGACATAGGTTGTCGGTCATCCAATACAAACCTGGAGTAAGGCCTTAAGATTTACATGCGTAACAAAAGATAATTCTATGCATCCCAAACGGCATGTACCATATTTGAAACAATCCAATCTATTTATTGTTACGTATGTCGATCTAAATGCCTTATTCTAGGAATTTCTTGAACAGAAAAGAACTCATACTGTGAACACATTCTATTCTATGCATCACACAGAGCATTCGTCATATTTGAAACAATTGATCTATGCTTACGAATATAGATCTAAACACATCGTTCCAGGGATTCCTAGGACGAACAAGAACCTATGCTTGGAACGCGTTCTATTCTATGTATCATAAAGGGCATGCATCATACTTGAAATAATCCAATTGATCTATGGTTACGCATATAGATCTAGAGGCCCTATTCCAGGGATTTCTTGGATGATACTTACTTGACACTTGATGGGCTACAGCTTTTCGATGAACCTACGCCGAATGGAGTATCCTTATCCACTGGACTTGATCCTGGGCCAATCGCTTCCAGTCGCCCTGAACATTGAGCGCCCTCAGGTCCTCTTCAACTGCAAAAAGCCATCGTGTACGCGGCCTTCCACGAAGCCTGCGGCCTCTTCCGGGTTCTCTACTAAATATTATCTTCGCTTGACGTTCTTCCGGCATACGAACAACGTGTCCAGTCCACCGTAGTCTGCCGTGTTGAATAAGCTTAACAATATCCAGTCCTTTATACACCTGGTACAACTCGTGATTTGTGCGACGCCGCCAGATACCGTTCTCCTGTTTACCGCCGAGTATTGTTTGTAGTACCTAACGCTCAAACACTCCGAAAGCTCTCCGATCAGCCTCCTTTAACGTCCATGTTTCATGGTCGTATGAAGCCACCGGAAGAATCAGAGTAGTATACAGCGCGAGTTTTGTTTTCATTTGCAGACTACGGGACTTAAGCTGGTTACGAAGTCCGTAATAAGCCCTATACACAAATTCTTCTACCACTTCAAATTTTTCACCATCCAGCACTATTTCGCTACCACCACCACTAATGAACCCACGTTGATTGCCAGCGACCATGCACTTTGTTTTGCTGGTATTGATCGTGAGTCCAATCCTCGCTGTCTCCCTCTTAAAAGGCACAAAAGCCTCTTCCACGGCACGGCGATAATATCGATATCGTCCGCAAATCCCAGGAGCATATGCAATTTTGTGATAATGGTACCGCTTCTTTGCACACCAGCTCTCCTAATCGCTCCCTCGAGCGCTATATTGAACAGTAGATTCGAGAGTGCATCACCCTGCTTTAATCCACCTACGGTAACAAATGACGTCGATATTTCATCCGCAACCCTTACACTTGATTTCGATCCGTCCAACGTTATACGAATCAGCCGTATCAGTTTCGCCGGAAAACCATGTTCAAGCTTAATTTGCCATAATTCATTCCGTTTCACTGAATCGTACGCCGCCTTGAAATCAATAAACAGATGATGTGTCTGCAAGTTGTACTCCCAGAATTTATCAAGGATTTGTGTCAGGGTAAACATTTGATCCGTCATTGATCGGCCCTTACGAAAATCTGCTTGGTATTCGCCGACGAAGGACTCTTCAAGCGGTCTCAATCTGTTGAACAGAATACGGGACATAATTTTGTACGCCGAATTAAGGAGGGTTATTCCTCGGTAATTGGCGCACTTCGGTATGTGCCCTTTCTTAAATATAATAGTATAGCATAATATTTGTCTAGTGATTAAAACAGATAGTGTTTAAGTGAAACAATGTGTTTGTAGTCTACAATGCTTGACGAAATAAATAAATAAAGAGAGGGCAAATGAGGCCGTCCAACCAGCTAGCAGGCATTTCTTCGTCTTCCCATATTTTCGACATAATATGGTGCAGAACTTCATAAAGCTGCTCACTGCCTTGTTTAAGAAGTTCAGCCGGGAGCTGGTCCTTCCCCGCAGCCTTATTGTTTTTCAGCTCTTTAACAGCTTTTTTAACCTCATCTAGTGTAGGTGACTCCACAGCTTGTCCATCGTCGCTAATATTCATTCTGTTCACCGATGCACCATCACTTCCTCCATTCAACAAAGTTTCGAAGTGTTCACTTCAGTTTTATCTGTCAGCAAATTCCCTTGCTGGTCGTTGCACATGACGGGAGATGGCGCTGTCTTTCTCCGCACGCCATTGACAGACTCATAAAACCTCCGCATATCGTTCTGCCCCATTTTTTCCTGCGCCTCACTAATAACTTGTTCTGCGTACTCTTTTTTCTTCCTGCGGTGGGTTCGTTTTTCGGCTGCTCTTGCTTCCTTGTACCGATCTATTTTCGATCGGGTACCCGACATCAACATTCGGCTTCTGGCAACTTTCTTCTCGTCTGTCACTCTATGACACTCCACATCGAGCCAACCCGTCCTGGGTTGCCTCTGTGCAGTGCCTACCACTTCTCGTGCTGTTGTGCTCACCGCTCCATGAATCGACTCCCATAGATCGTTGATGTTGTCGAGCTTCTGGCGGTACTCAGCCAATACTCCTTCCGCCGACAATCGCTGGATATTGTAACGCATCGTTCGCTGTGATCTTTCGTTCGATACAGTTGACAACCGTGATCGAATTTTACTGACAACGAGATAGTGATCAGAGTCAATGTTCGGACCTCTGAATGTCCGCACATCGATAACATCCGAGAAATGGCGCCCATCCACCAGAACATGGTCTATCTCCAGGTGTGCTTTCGGATGTTCTTTCGTGCAAAGTTGTCATTGGTAGCGGAGTGAAGGCTCTCCCAACCGATTATGGGTCGGAAAAAGTCCTCTCTACCGACCTGAGCGTTAGCGTCTCCGATAACAATTTTCACGTAATGTTTTGGGCACTCTCCATTGGCTTTATCAAGACATTCATAAAACGTATCCTTCACGTCGTCGGATTTATCGTTTGTTGGTGCGTAAACGTTGATTAGGCTGTAATTGAAGAATTTGCCCCGTATCCTCAAAACACAGATTCGTTCGCTAATGGGTTTCCACCGCATCACTCGCTTCATCTGCTTGGTATATGTTGGTACCTATAACTCTTGATACATGTTGGTACCTATAACTCTTGATATAGGTTATTATATAAGAACCAACTTAATCGTATATAATGCACAGATTGGCTATATACGTACCAAAGTGGAGATAGGTACATACGAGTTTTATTTTACGACTTTTCCCGACATCAAAAGAACATTATTACGATTAAACATTAAAATATAGAAAATATAAAAAAATCTTCAGCACCAAGTCTCGAACATGCGATCTTTAGATTTGCAGGCGAATACTCTACCACTGCACCATACTGCACATCTTGAAGTGAGATGGATTTTTGTTCAACATAAACTACACAATTTATATCTTTACAACTGCTTGAAACGTCTACAAGCCATTTGGACTGAAGTGGTTTAGATTGTATTACGATTCACGTAGACATTCATTCGCACTGATATAGGATATTGCAAGGAATGTAAGTCATTACGAGTTTTTATTCACACAATTACGATTGATTTTCACTACGGTAAAAATTATCGTATACGATGCATTCAATACAACATTGTTCGACAATAATCTGACAAAGTTTGATATGGAATGCGATTTAGATTTTTGATGGATGCAAATGCGACTTTATTTGCTGTTTGTTATACGATATGTGGTTTACTGGGTCGTTAATCAGCCGCTGGGTACCAGGCAGATGCTGTTTGAGCCGCACCTCCGGGTGAACAGACGCTCGAGGCGTACCTTCTCACTCTAGCTGATGTCAGAAAGACAACAGTGCCCAGGTTGCACTACCAGCTAAGTACACAACCCTTAGCTGGCGGTCTTTTGTCATCGGACGACCCGTGGAAGCGTGAGATAGGGACTTGTGGGGACCAGAGCTCTGTTGGGCGCTCCTTCCTTGATGTGAACCCATCATTTTGCATGTTGTGAACACATTCTATTCTATGCATCACAAAAGGAAAAATACCTACAAAATTCGAAACAGTCCGATAGATTATTGGTTCTTCATTACACCTTGAGACATGACTGCAGGAATTTCTTGGATGCTTGATAGGGGAAGGTGAGGAAACTTGATCCCCGGGGAGACTTGATCACCCCCTGTTTTATCGAGAACTAAAGTAGTTTTGTTCTAGCGTATTTTGTAGTAAAGATCCTCTAGACAAAAAACCTTTATGTGGTGAGCTATTTTTTGGGTTGACAACCCTATTTATTCTTCAGGGCGGTTTGTATGTTTTGATCTTCCTAAAGATTTTTTTATTGGCCACGCAAAATTTGAACAACTTTTCATAACAATGACCAAATGCTTTCGTTTTTTCATAACACAAAGCCATAAATATGCTTAATGATCTGTACTGATGAAAATGTCAACATTCCATCAAAGTTTTAGGATATTTGGATTTTAAGTTATTGTGGGACAGAGCCGGCTCGCAGCTTAGCGTTCATTAAGCACTTCCACAGTTATTAACTGCGAGGTTTCTAAGCCAAGTTACCATTTTTGCATTCGTATATCATGAGGCTAACACGATGATACTTTTAAACCCAGGGAAATCGAGACAATTTCCAACCCGAAAATTGCCTAGACCGGCACCGGGAATCGAACCCAGCCACCCTCAGCATGTTCTTGCTTTGTAGCCGCGCGTCTTACCGCACGGCTAAGGAGGGCCCCCATTAGTCACCCATACAAAAATTTGGTGAAAAAATTCAAACAAATATAATAGATATCATAGAAAGGGGATTAAGTCTCCTCAAATTTTAAAATTGCGTGTGCTGTCGAATTCAATAAGAAAAATCGTTCATGTATACGCCATGAGCCATCTTATTTCATGAAATCATGATTATGACTCATGATTTCATGAGCAAATTTACTTAAATCATGATTCATAACAACTGCAATCATGATCGTAATTCATGATAGCAAGAGGCGTTACCTGTACGGCCGTATCTGTCAAATCGCTTTCAAAAGTTTCTGCGGCTCATTACGTTTAGCGGTCTTTCTCTTCAATTAATTAATTTATTCTGTGAGTTATAAACTCTTTGTTCAATAGTGTTCAAATAATTAAGCTCTAAATGTGAATTTAATCATAGAAGAAAACATCACGGGTTTGCTAAAGTAAAGAATCAACTTAAATAGGCAAGTATAGTTACAGATTGCTGCAGCTGGAAGAAAGTAACTGCTTTTCCTAAATCACTTGAAGTTTTTGACAAATAAACCTATATATCATCGGAGATTCATTTTTCAGGACATCAGACATTCTCCATCCATGGTTGCAAAGTACCATTGTTGAAGGTAGATTAAATTAACAAAAACGTTACTAGCGCCTTTATCTTTCGATGGATTTTTAGGATTCATATATCAATCGACTCGGACACTCTCCAGCGATTTGCCAACTTCATTGAAACTTAAGATTTTTAAGGATAATCTATTGTAAATTTCAAATCTTGTCAAGGTCAATAAAAATTTCATATATAATCAATCTCGTGCATTCCTAACACGGACATCAGAATGCACTGCCACGTGCCATCGGATCCACCGCAAGATTTCATTTGTGCATAAAAGAAGCAGTGCCTTCCGTGTGCGAGTCTCATTCCAGTTCGAGACAGCAACACGTACGGACGTGTTTTTTTGCTCGCGCATTTTTTTCGAAGTGTTTTTTCTCGTTCGTTCGCTGTTTACGTTTTCGCTTGTCGCGTTGGCGTTGGCGTTATTTTCTCCCGGACCCGTCATGGGAGACTCGGTGGCCGATTCGGTCGCTGGAAAAGTGCCTAAGCGCACTGCTCTTGGAGGCGCGGGTAACCCCTCCAAGCAGCTTTTGCAGAGCAACGTGTTCTCGCCGTTGCCGCTTGATGACGCCGGCAATCCGCCGAAAAGAGGAAGAAGCAGCAATCGCAGCTGCCGCAGGTGCAACCGGAGCGGAAGGAGAAGTGCCCGCCCGTGTTTGTGAAGGGCGATCCGCCGGATTTACGCCCAAAATTCGCCAGCTGATCGCTAAGGGGCTGAAATGTACGTTTCGGCTCTGCAGCGAGGGCGTGAAAGTGATGCCGGCCAACCGGGACCATCATCAATCCGTCGTGGAGTTCCTCGAGGTCCACAAGTATGAGTACTACACTCATGACCATCCCGGCACGAAGCCGCTCAAGGCTTTGCTGCGAGGACTTCACGACATGAAGGAGGAAGAGCCCAAGCAGAGCTTGAAAGTTGCGGACTGAAGCCAGTAGCCGTCCACAAGATCGCTCGTCACGACAAGGCGAGGAAATATCGCGACCAGCTTTACCTGATCCATCTGGAGCACGGCTCCACTACCTGGAAGGACCTGAAGCTGGTTGGCGTTATAAATTACACCGTCGTTGACTGGGAGCGATATCGGCCAGTGCACCGCGATGTAACGCAATGCACCAACTGCTTCAATTTCGGGCACGGCACCAGGAACTGCCGCATGAAGCCGCGCTGCAACAAGTGTGGCGAACCCCATCCGACTGACGAGTGCGACAAAATGGAGGTGGCCGATCTCAAGTGCGCCAACTGTGGCGACAAACATCGGGCCACCACAAAGGGCTGCCCAAAGCGAGCCGAGTTCCTGGAAATCCGGAAGAAGGCTTCCACCAGGACCATGCCGAAGAAGAACCGTGTTCCTGTAATCAACGAGGTGAACATTCCAGCCATCCCTGCTCCCCGTCGTGTGATTCCAATACTCCCACCGCTACAGCCGCACAAGCGACTGGCAGCGGCAGCTGCATCGGTCCAAGCTCCAACATCGTCGTCACCATCCACCAGCGAATGGCCCCCGCTCCCTCCTCCTGGGTTCCGTCGGCAGTCAGAGAACGAAGCCGTCCCACCGGAGGAATCTGCCCCGCTGTACACTCCGGAGCAACTGATGCCGATCTTCGCGCAGCTCGCCACTCGACTGCGCGGCGATGGATCATCGGCTGCCCTTCGGAGGGACATCGTCAAGCTGACGCGGAGGCAAGGCCAGTATATCATTGCCGGCGACTTGAATGCCAAACATCAAGCCTGGGGCAACAGTCGCGGCAATCGAAACGGCACCATCTGGAGCAACGACATGGAGGAAGGCCACTACACGATCCTGAGCCCGGATTCCCCCACTCGGCTGAGTCGGTCCGGTGCCCACGCAACGCTCGACCTCTACGTAACAAACCTGAGTGACCACGTCTCGCAGCCGGTTGTCTACCAGGAGCTCAGTTCGGATCACTATCCGGTGGTGGCGGAACTGGGCTCCTCGGTCAATCGGCACCAGCAGTTACGGCGGAACTACCACCGAGTGAACTGGCAGCGTTTCCAGCAGTGCGTCGATAACACCGTCGACTACGAGGTGCGTCCGGAGACGCCGCAAAGTATTGACCGCCAGCTGTGCGCTATGGAGGAGGCGATCACGGCGGCCCGAGAGCAACACGTACCGACGGCTCGGCAGGTAAGCAACTCCTTAAACATCGATACACTCACCAAAGATTTGATTCGATTGCGGAATGTCACTCGCAGGCAGTTTCAGCGTACTGGACTGCCTGAGCTTAAGGCACGCTGCAATCGAATCACAAAATTATCAAGGCCAGAATGGTGGACCTCAAAAATAACGACTTCTCGAATAAGATCCGCACTCTCCCAGATTATGCTAAGCCGTTCTGGAAAATGACCAAAATTCTAAAATCCAAGCCTCGGCCCATTCCACCTTTGATCCCACTAGACAATAATGGCTCTAAGGATCGCTTGATAACTCCTGCAGAGAAGGTCGCTGAAATAGGTCGTCACTTCGTCAGCTCACACAATCTTGGGCAGAACATCGTCAGTCCACACGAAGCAGCCGTCAACGAGCATGCTAACAACATCCATTTGATTCCCAACGACTTCTCGGAGGAGTTGGAGATCTCAGCTGGTGAATTGACGGCCTATATCAAATCATCGAAGAATATGAAGGCCCCAGGCTTCGACAGCATCCTGAATCTCGAGCTCAAACACATGAGTGCGCCGTTCTTTGAGCACCTCTCGCTGATCTTCAATCAGTGTCTCCGGCTCAGCTACTTCCCATCGGCCTGGAAGTCAGCGAAAGTCATCCCCATCCGGAAGCCTGGGAAGGATCCTTCCTCACCCAAAAGCTATCGTCCCATCAGCCTTCTCTCAGGATTATCCAAGCTATTCGAAAAAGCTATTCATCACCGGTTACTTGAGTCTGCCGAAAATCTCAACATCTTGCTCGAGGAACAGTTTGGTTTCCGACGCGGTCGGTCAACTGTACACCAACTGACCTGAGTTACCAACGTCCTCAGACGGAACAAGTTTGTCTCGAAAACATCCGCCATGGCCTTACTCGATGTCGAGAAGGCATTTGACAATGTATGGCATGATGGCCTGGTGTACAAACTACAACGCTACAATCTTCCCAGCTACCTGGTGAAAATCATCAACAATTACCTGTCGGCAAGGACATTCCGGGTCTCAATCAGCGGAGCGAGTTCCAATGCGCACAACATCGTCGCAGGCGTCCCCAGGGCAGTATCCTCAGGCCCCTGCTTTTCAATCTGTTCACCTCCGACATGCCAGAACCTCCAGAAGGCGGCATTCTGTCTCTGTTCGCAGATGACACATCCATCGTCTACAACGGTAGAGTGATCAGAGCGCTAGTGGCAAAACTCCAACGAGGCCTGGATGCCCTGACAGAGTACCTCACCAGCTGGAAGATCTGTATCAACGCGGCGAAGACCCAGGTCATCATTTTCCCCCACTCCAAATCCCCTAAACTTGTTCCGCCAGGGGACTGTAAAATCATCCTCAATGGCACGACTGTGGAATGGGCCAATGAGGCCGACTACCTTGGCTTGACCCTCGACAGCAAGCTTATTTTCAGGCAGCAGGTTGACAAAACGGTGACAAAGTGTAACGTCTTGTTGAAACTACTGTACCCTTTGATCAACCGCCGGTCGTCATTGTCCCTGAAAAATAAGCTTGCTGTCTACAAGCAAATCATCCTCCCTGTGATCGAATACGGCATGCCGGTCTGGGAGAGCTGCGCTAAAACCCACCACCTCAAACTTCAACGGGTCCAAAACAAATTCCTGAGGATGATCCTCAACCCTCCCAGGACAAGAACATCCGAGGTCCAAAAACCTTACATGAACGCTTTGGTGAGTGTAAAGAAAAGTTTAGGGTCCGTTGCTTGCATTCGGATCAGGCTCCAATTAGGGCGCTAGTTCCAATCTAGGTTATCAAATTTTTATTGTAAATATTAGTGTACATAGTAGTTAGGTTATCAAATTTCTGAAATAATCAATTCCTCCTAAAGGATGATATGGTAAATCAAGCTAGATAATCTTTTGAAATTTTATTGAAAATAACCTTAAAAAAGAGACTAAAGTTGAAGGGCCTTGTGGCCAACCACTTGAATTGTTTTTTTAAAATACTGTACTATACAAAAATTGAAAAATAAACGAATTTAAGTCAAAAAAAAGTCGTGTGCGAGTCATTTCAATTTGTGACAGCAGCGCGTACTGACGTGCTTTTCTCTCCCGCATTTTTCTCGCATTTTTTTACTTACATAGCATGCAGTCGCCAGCGGGAGAGCTCCCGGTGGGTCTGCGAGTGTGCATGAAAGAAGAGGGCGCATTTTTTTGCCGTTCTATGCTTGATGATGATCGGATGCAGTGGTGTCGGCTGCGAGGGCAGCGGTGGTGGATGAAGAATAATAAAATTAGTCTGCTCATCCAGGGAAAGTGATTGGTTTAATAATCCACAACTATATTGTCGATGCAGATAAAATCAAGAACATGTATGAACTTTCTTTCCAGTAAGTGCTCCAGCGACGCAAGCAAATTCAATGCGTCGCTACAGCACCAAACTGGAAAGCGCTCGCTGGTTGAGCGACGCGACGGTTCAGCGACGTTCCAGCGATGACCCGCATAGACAATAACAGTTCTGATTCCTTAGCAAAAAAAATCAACTACACTATTGAATATAGAAATTTGATTAAAAATAATTATTTTCATTCATTCGCAGCAGGCATTGGCAATTAAATGATACACATTCAGCAATGGTATTGATATCCATTTTAAATTAGGAAATTTTGCCGTATTACATGTAAATGTTTTAAAATAGTACGCGAAAAATAATTTCCAGAACAATATTTTTAATAAACATTATTTTATACTTTGGTTCTTATTTTCTGAGAAGTTATATTATTAAACTGAACTCATAGTTTGGAACCAAAACATTAATAGTAGTTTGTGCAACTAGTTGCAAAAAGATGATTTTTTTCAGCACGAGTTGTACGTTTATCCAACGAGGCTGTTAAAATTAAATCTTTTATCACTCAAAGACGAACTGTAAACCAGGTATTATGATCAGAAATTGCAAAAATAATTTCTAAAATCTATAAATTGATAAATTCCCTTCATTTGCTTGAGTAAATAAGAGTTTCATTATTAGTTTCATTTCCAGAAGTTTTGAAAAAAAAAACTGCTAATAATTCTACTTAGTATGAATGTTGTCGTTTCCAATATCAATACCTATACCAATCAAACCCCATAAATTCAAAAGATAATTGTAAATCTTCTTCTTATTGGCATTACATCCCCACACTGGGATAGAGCCGCCTCGCAGCTTAGTGTTCATTAAGCACTTCCACAGTTATTAACTGCGAGGTTTCTAAGCCAGGTTACCATTTATGCATTCGTATATCATGAGGCTAGCACGATGATACTTTTATGCCCAGGGAAGTCGAGACAATTTTCAATCCGAAAATTGCCTAGACCGGCACCGGGAATCGAACCCAGCCACCCTCAGCATGGTCTTGCTTTGTAGCCGCGCGTCTTACCGCACGGCTAAGGAGGGCCCCTATATGGAAATTCGTTACGATTATTCAAGTCCTACGTCTACTCGCGGTTATATTTAAAACATTACCCATTACTTTTTAACTTTTCAGTATGAAAATAATGTTTCACCGTAAAAGAAAAACTGTCTAATACGTCGACGCTGTTGTTTACAATAAATTCTCTCGATTCCAAAAACAAACAAAATTGCTGTTTTTAAGTGTTTGGAAGGAATTTGGATGAGTGAATATATCTTCTCAACCAAATAAAAATTTGTTTTGCAAATGATTTCTTCACTTGTAGTAGGATCCCTTAACTATCAAAAACAAAAAGTGTTTCAATTTAACGTTTTGTTTTGTCGATTTTTAAAAAGGTGTGACATCTCACCCGGGTTTACCCTCGTAAAATAATCAATGATCAGTGAACTTGCTGAGTTTTTATTGGTAAATAATTATATTGCATTCTTATACAATGTGCTGTTCTGCAATTTATTTAAATCAGGATTATTGAGATGCAGAATTGTACAAAAATATAGAATTTAATATCACCCTACAATCCCGATTCACATAAGTAAAAGCCCACAAATATCGAAAGCTTAATAAATCTGTCCCATCCACTGACTTACCTCGGACATGACGGCGACGACGCTGCTCTTTAACAGGACGCCCCCTCCTATCCGCTTTCCGGATCAGACTGTCCTTGAATGAGTTGTCACGGTGCGGAGTGGTGTTGCTTCTTTCTTTGCAACTCCTGAGAATCTGCTCGCTCTCACTCACTTTCCGTTCAGTGTCGATGTCGGAGACTTGATGCTTCCTTGCGATATCGCCACCTGCTTCGTCGTCATCGGCCCCGTCGACCTTACACCACTAGTCATCATTCAAGTCTATTCGACGTCCCACCCCACTCCGTACTTCTCCGAACCTTTGATTACAATAGGGATCGGAGCAGTACGCTTCGGCGGAATTGCTCCTAGCTGCGGTAGCTAATTGTGTAGACGCACGAGCTTCTTCGAAACCTACTACTTAGCGGGAGCTGTGTACCTCCAATCACCTGCACTTGGTCTGTGTCTGCGACCGCGACCGCTGATTGCTTCTGCCGCAGCAGTCCCTAAAAGGTAAGAAGCGGAAAGAAAAAAAATACGACGTAAGTACAACGAATTAATAACAACCACCACGGCGATGAAGCCCACGACCGCGAGCAGACGGCGCGGCGCGACATGGCGTGGCGAGTGGCGGCCAGACATGAAACGATATTCGATGTTTGTTGTCATCGTTATTCTTCTTCGATCGATTCCGATTTACTCATTACTTGGCTGTTGTTAAAAGGTTAGCAGCCGCCGCTTACCACCACCTGTGACTCTCCCTTAACACTGTGCTACGAATAATTAGAATCTTTCCTCCGGTTTCAACTAAGGTTTTATTCATTTTAAATCTAATTTTCCAATGGACCTACTGTGCGTTCAGACTTTTCACGGAAAGATTTTTCAGATGTAAAGTATTTTGACACAAAAACTTTCCTTAATTGTTTGTTTTAAATGTTTATTTCATTTTTTAATTATTTTGTTATTTCAAAGTTTGTTCTTGTGGGAAAGGTTAACGAACAAACATCCTCTGCTGAGCGTATTAGGTAAGAAGTTTTGATTCAATCGTTCATACTAACAAATCTAAAAGAAAAACTATTTAAATTATATTTTCCTTCTTTTTTATTATTATTTAAATATTAAAGTACATCGACAACTAAATTAGCGAATTTCAAACTTCAGCTGATTTGATGAATCCATGACAAAAACTCTGCCCGAGATAGACAAAATAATGCAAGTGTGCTCAGAACCCGTGCAGCACCGTGTAATAATCGATGGAGGATATTCGGTCATTGGATGGTGTGATTGTAACGAATGTAATGTCGCTACCTACATGAAATGCGGTCGCCTCGATACGCGTCGAAGACGGGTCACTTCTTCTTTCACACCGCGCCGCGGGTTGCGACGACCTGCGTGATGACCTGCTAGCGAGGCTATATAGTGACTGACTGCAAACAACACAGCCAGTAGTGGTGAATTGGTATGAATGAAACGGACGGTGAAAACATTATTAATTACATGCGACGAGGCGTAAAATTAAGCTGGATGGTTAGTGGAAGGTCACTCTGTGTAAGTGGGTGCCGGGTGAATCGAGGACTAGAGTAGCAAGACAATCTAATGGTAGATAATTCGATTTGTTTCAAATGTTGTAACCGTTCGACTACGCACCTACTTGAATCTTCGCACCTTTAACCTTCCGAGACTTGAATGGTCCTGAAAGTGATGTACTTTAAACAACGGCTCGCGTCCCCAAGATTAATAAGATTTGAATTGAGAAATTAAATAAAAATAGGAAAATTAAGAAACCCGATTAGGTGAGAGCAGTGCGTTATCCCTCCTGGGGAAAAATGGCCTCACTCATAAAATCACTCATATAATCTGTTGTAGGACATTTATGAACGAATATTACCATAACAATTCAATATTAGTTATTCGTTGATGAACTGCAATAGAAAAAATAAGCAAAATCCCATCATATCCGCATAAATTGACTTCGCTCAATCCAAAAACAAACAACCATGCCTCACCTTTTTTCTTGTTGGGTATTTTAATCACTGCCATTATTTTAAATCACCATTCTTTTAAGTTATTTTACACTACCATTTGGTCGTTTTATCCCAGGCCCATTTTTAGAAAAAAAAGCTGTTGTTCAACAAAATTGTAAGAAGTAGAAGGCCATCATTATATGGTGCTATCAAAAAATAGTGTAGCCCATCATATAAAAAAAACTAGAAAATATGTTTTTATTTGTCGGAATACTGACATGTTATCTTCTACAACGTTGTAGCGCAGCTTATTCAAATAAACTTAGATAAAAATGCTTTTTTCTGAAGCTCTTAAGTTGGCTGACTCAGAGCAATTTTACCTAATTGTATTAGGGTGTACCTAAGAAAGCTTTTAGCTTAGCTTATGGGTCCTGTACACCTCCGGTGGTGCAAAGGGCCGACTTGAAAGATCTCCATCCTGAGCGTTGCCCGGCTATCGCTTTAACCTGTTGACAGGTTAGATTTCGGTCGACTTCTTTTATTTCTTTATTGAGGCTTCGCCGCCATGAGCCTCTCAACCTCAAAAAGCAGTATACTATTTTTGTTTTAGATTTCTCGAAAAAGTCGTCTTCGGCTGACTTTTAGAGCTCAAATAAATGCAACTTGGTAAATGGGTAGATATGGGTAAATAAATATGCACAATATCCTTTTCCGATCAAAAGTTACAATCGTTTTTCTGTAAATTTTTTCATCAGTTGATATCTCCGGTTAGGGCAGACCAAAAATATATGTTCACACGGCATTTGAAAGAGCAATTCATATTCTTTATTATGTCAAAAAACTTAGAGATATGTTAATTTTTTATCTCAAGTTTAACCAATTTAATTGAACTGCCGTATTCTGGAAAAGTGACGTAACAGCCATTTTACAACATGCATGTTTTTCATTTTTCTGTTAAAGAGCTCGATGAGTAGTACTCGTTAACACCATTTTTGGAAAATGGCGTATACGTCACTTTTTCAGATTACGGCATTGAAGTCATATTTTTTCACGCACGTTTTGCGGAAAAACTACCCATTCTTTTGTACAAATTGAATAGGTATCCAAATAGCCAGCATGAGGTAACCGCCAGAAATTTCCTACCAGTTATGCAGAAAGGTGTCCGCTACTACGCTTACCAAATACTTCTTAGATTTAAGAAGGAATTTTCTGAATCCAATGTAGTTCCACCTCGCGTTTTGAAGGGCACCACTTTCAATACTGAAGCAACGAGCTGCAGCTGTCTTTTGATTCTTCGTTTGCTGCAACACAGCAAAGCTAAAATAATAAGATTACGGATATTCGTTGCTTGATAATCAAGTCCATGCAAGTCAAAGGTTCCTCCAGGAATTCCTCCGGAAGTTCTTCCAAGAATTCCTGCGGAAGTTCCTCCAGGAATTCCTGCGGAACTGCCGTAATCTGAAAAAGTGACGTATTAACCATTTTCCAAAAATGGTGTTCACGAGTAGTACTCATCGAACTCTTTAATAGAAAAATGAAAAACATGCATGTTGTAAAATGGCGCATACGTCACTTTTTCAGATTACGCCAGGGAAGTTCCTCCAGGAATTCCTGCGGAAGTTCCTCCAGGAATTCTTCCGGAAGTTCCTCCAGGAATTCCTGCGGAAATTCCTCCAGGAATTCCTGCGGAAGTTCCTCCAAGAATTCCTGCGAAACTTCCTCCTGAAATTCCTGCGGTAGTTCCTCCAGGAATTCCTGCGGAGGTTCCTCCAGGAATTCCTGCGGAAGTTCCTCCAGGAATTCCTGCGGAAGTTCCTCCAGGAATTCCTGCGGAAGTTCCTCCAGGAATTCCTCCGAAAGTTCCTCCAGGAATTCCTGCGGAAGTTCCTCTAGGAATTCCTGCGAAAGTTCCTCCAGGAATTCCTACGGAAGTTCCTCCAGGAATTCCTGCGGAAGTTCCTCCAGGAATTCCTGCGGAAGTTCCTCCAGGAATTCCTGCGAAAGTTCCTCCAGGAATTCCTCCAAAAATTTCTCAAGGAATTCTTTCGCAAGTTTCTCCGGGAATTCCTCCACAAGTTCCTCCAGAAATTCCTCCACAAGTTCCTCCAGCAATTCATCCGGAAATTCCTCCAGGAATTCCTCCAGAAGAACCTCCAGTAATTCGGCAGGAAAACCCTCCGAAAATTCCTTCGGAAGTTCCTCCAGGAATTCCTCCGGAAGTTCCTCCAGGGATTCCATCGGAAGTTCCTCCATGAATTTCTGCGGAAGTTCCTCCAGGAATTCCACCAAAAGTTCCTCCAGGAATTCCTGCGGAATTTCCTCCATGAATTCCTGCGAAAGTTCCTCCATGAATTCTTGCGGAAGTTCCTTCAGGAATTCCTGCGGAACTTCCTCCAGGAATTCATGCGGAAGTTCCTCCAGGAATACCTGCGGAAGTTCCTTCAGGAATTCCTGCGGAAATTTCTCCAGAATTCCTGCGGAAATCCCTCCAGGAATTCCTGCGGAAGTTCCTCCAGGAATTCCTGCGGAAGTTCCTTCAGGAATTCCTGCGAAAGTTCCTCCAGGAATTCCTGCGGAAGTTCCTCCAGAAGGTCCTCCGGAATTTCCTCCAGGAATTCCTCCGGAAGTTCCTCCAGGAATTCCTCCGGAAGTTCCTCCAGGAATTCCTCCGGAAGTTCCTCCAGGAATTGCTCCGGAAGTTCCTCCAGGAATTGCTCCGGAAGTTCCTCCAGGAATTCCTCCGCAAGTTCCTCCAGGAATTCCTCGGAAGTTCCTCCAGGAATTCCTCCGGAAGTTCCTCCAGGAATTCCTCCGAAGTTCCTCCAGGAATTCCTCCGAAGTTCCTCCAGGAATTCCTCCGAAGTTCCTCCAGGAATTCTACGGAAGTTCCTCCAGGAATTCCTCCGGAAGTTCCTCCAGGAATTCCTCCGGAAGTTCCTCCAGGAATTCCTCCGGAAGTTCCTCCAGGAATTCCTCCGGAAGTTCCTCCAGGAATTCCTCCGGAAGTTCCTCCAGGAATTCCTCCGGAAGTTCCTCCAGGATTACGATCCGGCGTCCCCCCAGGAATACCCCCGGAAGTTCCTCCAGGAATTCCCCCGGAAGTTCCTCCAGGAATTCCTCCGGAAGTTCCTCCAGGAATTCCTCCGGAAGTTCCTCCAGGAATTCCTCCGGAAGTTCCTCCAGGAATTCCTCCGGAAGTTCCTCCAGGAATTCCTCCGGAAGTTCCTCCAGGAATTCCTCCGGAAGTTCCTCCAGGAATTCCTCCGGAAGTTCCTCCAGGAATTGCTCGGGAAGTTCCTCCAGGAATTGCTCGGGAAGTTCCTTCAGGAATTCCTCCGGAAGTTTCTCCAGGAATTCCTCCGGAAGTTCCTCCAGGAATTCCTCCAGAAGTTCCTCCAGGAATTCCTCCGGAAGTTCCTCCAGGAATTCCTCCGGAAGTTCCTCCAGGAATTCCTCCGGAAGTTCCTCCAGGAATTCCTCCGGAAGTTCCTCCAGGAATTCCTACGGAAGTTCCTCCAGGAATTCCTACGGAAGTTCCTCCAGGAATTCCTCCGGAAGTTCCTCCAGGAATTCCTCCGGAAGTTCCTCCAGGAATTGCTCCGGAAGTTCCTCCAGGAATTCCTCCGGAAGTTCCTCCAGGAATTCCTCCGGAAGTTCCTCCAGGAATTCCTCCGGAAGTTCCTCCAGGAATTCCTCCGGAAGTTCCTCCAGGAATTCCTCCGGAAGTTCCTCCAGGAATTCCTCTGGGAATTCTTTCAGGAATTCCTCTGAAAGTTCATCTAGGAATTCCTCCGGAAGTTCCTCCAGGAATACCTCCGGAAGTTCCTTTAGCAATTTCTCCTCCAGAAGTTCCTCCAGGAATTCCTCCGGAAGTTTCTCCGAGAATTCCTTCGAAAGTTCCTCCAGGAATTCCTCCGGAAATTCTTTCAGGAAATCCTCCGCAAGTTTCTCCAGGAATTGCGCCGGATGTTCCTTCAGAAATTCCTCCGGAAGTTCATCCAGTAATTCCTGCGGAAGTTTCTCCAGTAATTCCTGCGGAAGTTTCTCCAGTAATTCCTGCGGAAGTTCCTCCTGTAATTCCTGCGGAAGTTCCTCCTGTAATTCCTGCGGAAGTTCCTCCAAGAATTCCTCCGGAAGTTCCTCCAGGAATTCATCCGGAAGTTCCTCCAGGAATTCCTCCGGAAGTTCCTCCAGGAATTCCTCCGAGAGTTCCTCCAGGAATTCCTCCGGAAGTTCCTCCAGGAATTCCTCCGGAAGTTCCTCCAGGAATTCCTCCGGAAGTTCCTCCAGGAATTCCTCCGGAAGTTCCTCCAGGAATTCCTCCGGAAGTTCCTCCAGGAATTCCTCCGGAAGTTCCTCCAGGAATTCCTCCGGAAGTTCCTCCAGGAATTCCTCCGGAAGTTCCTCCAGGAATTCCTCCGGAAGTTCCTCCAGGAATTCCTCCGGAAGTTCCTCCAGGAATTCCTCCGGAAGTTCCTCCAGGAATTCCTCGGAAGTTCCTCCAGGAATTCCTCCGGAAGTTCCTCCAGGAATTCCTCCGGAAGTTCCTCCAGGAATTCCTCCGGAAGTTCCTCCAGGAATTCCTCCGGAAGTTCCTCAAGGAGTTCCTCCGGCGGTTCCTCCAGGAGTGTCTCCGGAGGTTCCTCCAGGAATATCTCCGGAAGTTCCTCCAGGAATTCCTCCGGAAGTTCCTCCAGGAATTCCTTCGGAAGTTCCTCCAGGAATTCCTTCGGAAGTTCCTCCAGGAATTCCTCCGGAAGTTCCTCCAGGAATTCCTCCGGAAGTTCCTCCAGGAATTCATCCGGAAGTTCCTCCAGGAATTCCACGGAAGTTCCTCCGGGAATTCCTCCGGAAGTTCCTCCAGGAATTCCTCCGGAAGTTCCTCCAGGAATTCCTCCGGAAGTTCCTCCAGGAATTCCTCCGGAAGTTCCTCCAGGAATTCCTCCGGAAGTTCCTCCAGGAATTCCTCCGGAAGTTCCTCCAGGAATTCCTCGGAAGTTCCTCCAGGAATTCCTCCGGAAGTTCCTCCAGGAATTCCTCCGGAAGTTCCTCCAGGAATTCCTCCGGAAGTTCCTCCAGGAATTCCTCCGAAGTTCCTCCAGGAATTCCTCCGGAAGTTCCTCCAGGAATTCCTCCGGAAGTTCCTCCAGGAATTCCTCCGGAAGTTCCTCCAGGAATTCCTCCGGAAGTTCCTCCAGGAATTCCTCCGGAAGTTCCTCCAGGAATTCCTCCGGAAGTTCCTCCAGGAATTCCTCCGGAAGTTCCTCCAGGAATTCCTCCGGAAGTTCCTCCAGGAATTCCTCCGGAAGTTCCTCCAGGAATTCCTCCGGAAGTTCCTCCAGGAATTCCTCCGGAAGTTCCTCCAGGAATTCCTCCGGAAGTTTCTCCAGGTATTCCTCCGGAAGTTCCTCCAGGTATTCCTCCGGAAGTTCCTCCAGGTATTCCTCCGGAAGTTCCTCCAGGAATTCCTCCGGAAGTTCCTCCAGGAATTCCTCCGGAAGTTCCTCCAGGAATTCCTGCGGAAGTTCCTCCAGGAATTCCTGCGGAAGTTCCTCCAGGAATTCCTGCGGAAGTTCCTCCAGTAATTCCTGCGGAAGTTCCTCCAGTAATTCCTGCGGAAGTTCCTCCAGGAATTCCTCCGGAAGTTCCTCCAGGAATTCTTCCGGAAGTTCCTCCAGGAATTCCTCCGGAAGTTCCTCCAGGAATTCCTCCGGAAGTTCCTCCAGGAATTCCTGCGGAAGTTCCTCCAGGAATTCCTGCGGAAGTTCCTCCAGGAATTCCTGCGGAAGTTCCTCCAGGAATTCCTGCGGAAGTTCCTCCAGGAATTCCTGCGGAAGTTCCTCCAGGAATTCCTGCGGAAGTTCCTCCAGGAATTCCTGCGGAAGTTCCTCCAGGAATTCCTGCGGAAGTTCCTCCAGGAATTCCTGTGGAAGTTCCTCCAGGAATTCCTGCGGAAGTTCCTCCAGGAATTCCTCCGGAAGTTCCTCCAGGAATTCTTCCGGAAGTTCCTCCAGGAATTGCTGCGGAAGTTCCTCCAGGAATTCCTGCGGAAGTTCCTCCAGGAATTTCTGCGGAAGTTCCTCCAGGAATTCCTGCGGAAGTTCCTCCAGGAATTCCTGCGGAAGTTCCTCCAGGAATTCCTGCGGAAGTTCCTCCAGGAATTCCTGCGGAAGTTCCTCCAGGAATTCCTGCGCAAGTTTCTCCAGGAATTCCTGCGGAAGTTCCTCCAGGAATTTCCGGAAAGAAGGAAATTTCTGCGGAAGTTCTTCCAGGAATTCCTGCGGAAGTTCCTATAGGAATTCCTGCGGAAATTCCTCCAGGAATTCCTGCGGAAGTTCCTCCAGGAATTCCTGAGCAAGTTCTTCCAGGAATTCCTGCGGAAGTTCCTCCAGGAATTCCTGCGGAAGATCCTCCAGGAATTGCTGCGGAAGTCCCTCCAGGAATTCTTGCGGAAGCTCCTCAAGGAAATCGTGTGAAACTTTCTCCAGGAATTCCTGTGGAAGTTCCTCCAGTAATTCCTGCGGAAGTCCCTCCAGGAATTCCTGCGGACGTTCCTCCAGGAATTCCTGCGGACGTTTCTCCAGGAATCCCTACCGATGTTCCTCCAGGAATTCCTGCCGAAGTTCCTCCAGGAAGCGGAAGTTCCTCCAGGAATTCCTGCGGAAGTTCCTCAGTTATTCCTGCTGAAGTTCCTCCAGTAATTCCTGCGGAAGTTCCTCCAGTAATTCCTGCGGAAAATCCTCCAGGAATTCCTGCGGAAGTTCCTCTGGGAATTCCTGCAGAAGCTTCTTCAGGAATTCCTACGGAAGTTCCACCGGAAGATTCTCTAGGAATTCCTCCGGAAGTTCCTCCAGGAATTCCTCCGGAAGTTCCTCCAGGAATTCCTCCGGAAGTTCCTCCAGGAATTCCTGCGGAAGTTCCTCCAGGAATTCCTGCGGAAGTTCCTCCAGGAATTCCTGCGGAAATTCCTCCAGGAATTCCTGCGGAAGTTCCTCCAGGAATTCCTGCGGAAGTTCCTCCAGGAATTCCTGCGGAAGTTCCTCCAGGAATTCCTGCGGAAGTTCCTCCAGGAATTCCTGCGGAAGTTCCTCCAGGAATTCCTGCGGAAGTTCCTCCAGGAATTCCTGCGGAAGTTCTTCCAGGAATTCCTGCGGAAGTTTCTCCAGGAATTCCTGCGGAAGTTCCTCCAGGAATTCCTGCGGAAGTTCCTCCAGAAATTCCTGCGGAACTTCCTCCAGGAATTCCTGCGCAAGTTCCTCCAGGAATTTCTGCGGAAGTTCTTCCAGGAATTCCTGCGGTAGTTCATCCAAAATTTCCTGCGGAAGTTCCTCCAGGAATTCCTGCGGAAGTTCCTCCATGAATTCCTGCGGTAGTTCCCACAGGAAATTCCTGCGGAAGATCCTCCAGGAATTCCTGCGGAGGTTCCTCCAGGAATTCCTCCGGATGTTCCTCCAGGAATTCCTCCGGAAGTTCCTCCAGGAAGCGGAAGTTTCTCCAAGAATTCCTCCCGGAATTCCTCCGGAAGTTCCTCCCGGAATTCCTCCGGAAGTTCCTCCCGGAATTCCTCCAGAAGTTCCTCCCGGAATTCCTCCGGAAGTTCCTCCCGGAATTCCTCCGGAAGTTCCTCCCGGAATTCCTCCGGAAGTTCCTCCCGGAATTCCTCCCGGTTCTGCCAGAACACGAACACGAATATCTAAGGTCCACCGTCTGACCGGCACAACGCTTTGGTGAGTGAAAACCCCTTTGGAACCGTTTCATGATTTCCAGCCAACCTGAGATCAGGACACTAGTCCCACCTCATGTTATCAAATTTTGTAATGTAAGTACATAGAGTAGTGAGAATATCAAATTGTAGTTATGAAATACGAACACTCAATTCTTTCATAAAGATAAATCATAGGAGCTTTTTTTTCGTAAACTTGAACCAAAACAAAAATGAATGGCAATGTAACTATATTGTAACAATAGTTACATCAGAAATAAATCAATTTTAAGTAAATCTTACCTTACAACTCAGTTTCTTTTTAGCAATTGATTGCAAAAATGTTTCAAACTTCTTCTGCCACTGCAAGCTGCCAACGGCACAAAGTAACTATCAGTTTCCACATTAACGAAACAAGTGTTTAGCCTCACCGCCGCGGGAAGCCAAACAAATCGTCAAAAGTAGCAACCGAAACTCTGGGTGTCGTGATACCAAACCACCGCTCTAACCGACCGGCGGCGGCATCATTCAACCGGCAACAAGTTTGACCATGGTTGATGTCCGAAATACACGCCACCGCACAATCACAAATCAATTCCTCTTACCTCCCCGATTTATGTCAAGTCTATTTTTGGCACGATTTTGTCGGTCGATCTACTTTAGTTCTGTGCTGCGCTCTGCTGTACTGTAGGTACCCACATTCGACCGACATACACACCAACGGCGAGCTAAGCCAAGCACTGTACGGCGGTAGATATAGGCCCCACAACCACAAACACCACGCTTATCAATTTTGATCCAATTAGTCCGAGTCCGCGCGTCCTGCCACATCGCTCCCGCCCCCCACCGTTATCGCGCCACAGTTTGGTTTGAGTAAATAATCACACAGTTCGCGTCTCTCCGTTTTGGGTGTCTCTTTTCCACTCGTGCAGTGTTATTGCACTCGAACGAAGGGGGCCAAACTGAACCCTAACTGTCGAAACTGTGCGAGTCGGGCGACTCCTGATGAAGGTGGCCGTACTGGGCGTTCTCTCTAATAGAGTGTTGCAATGGAAAACTTGATGTTTCAAATACGATGTTGATCAATTCCAACATGAAGAAAATATCATGAGCTTGGAGCAAATTTTTATCAAACTGGTGTAAAATGTGATCTTTCAAACATTCTTATAAACCCTGGTTTCTACGCTTGGTATCTAACAAGAAAAAGAGGCAATGGCTGAATCTCTAAGTCATTTTTTTAAATGTGATAAAACATAATTGTCCCTCACATCGCTAGATGTTCTCAAATCAAGCAGTGTCTTTCTGAAGGGAAAGGTACACATTCCTTCGATGCCACGAGGAACTTTTCTCTAAAGGTAATTATCTTAAATTGAAAGTTTCTTCACTTGACGGAAGGTAGGCAGGAATAATCGAGACAATTGGTAAAGTGTTTTATCAAGTGGAAACCAAGAATGGCGTTCTCAAGTATCGAAGACTTCCAAAAGTAGTTTAGCCAACACCTTACCTGACCTCATCCCACCCCATAAATGCAGCGAATAATAAGCAAGAAGATAGGCTATCTTCCCCCAAACTGTAGCCGCATCTTTAATCCACACACTGCCATCTCTCTAGCTGCCAGCTATAATGAACCAAAAAATAATCTACACTACTGAAACTCCCGAGCCATTGACTGATCCGGACAGTCGGTACACCTTAGGAACAGAAGTTATACCCCATCCAGAACCTTTGGTCCGACCCAGGCGTCCAAGGATGGTCAAGGATGTGACAAACACAGCTTCTGTGGTGCCCGCATAGTCGGACGCTGGTAGACCGGATGCCATGACCCCACCGAAATTATCAGACCGACCTCCAGTAGACGAAGATTTGTCAGATATGGAGAATCTATCCAGCTACCCCGGAAGTCCCTCCAGTGTGGACGTCATTCCTATACCAGAACTAGAGGAAACCCCCGGTTTTACCCTGCAAGCAATATAGCAAGCGCCAAATTGTGAAATTGTAAGACACTGTTTCTTCGGAGGACATTTTTGGGGAGTCAAGCGATTTTTTGTCTGGGGTTATCAGAGCCCTTTTTTTCAACAGACAACGAGGAATGCAGAAAGTTGATCTACCATGATCATCAAGCAGCTAGGAATTCGGACGATGTGAGTAGAATGAGCTTCCACTAAAACTGCTAAACAAAGACAGTTCGCCCTGGATTGCAGCCCTCCGGAGGACTTCTATGACTCCATCATGCGGGGGAAAGCCAATGCACTTTATGGCAAGCGTAGTCGTAGCCGATGTTGTGAAATCTTCCCCTCCTAGATTCCATCAATCAAGCCTGGTCCGATCAAACTTTTCCCGACGAGTGGCACCTCAGCACACGTCTTTTCCCAGGATGCTTCCAAATACCGCGCAACCTATTTGACCTCCTGCGTATTCATGGTAGTCGAGAGGCTGGCTTTACATACATTTAGGTAGTCGTCGGAAAAACTCGGAATAAGGCATCCACCGTTAAAAGCCAGTGACTGCGTCCGTGAACACGTCAGTCGTGGAAGGCCCGATCGTTAGGTTGAGGGGTGTCCCCAAATCGTTAAACTACCCAACTACCGTCATCTATAAAACCAGAGTTAGTTTGGTCCAAATTCTGCCCAAGTTCCAGAAAACCACCAATAGGCTCTTCGCCTGCGGATCATGGATAGCCTTCAACGGCTTGAAACTAACCTGTCTTGACCACCGTAACGCTGTCACCGACCTCCAACCAGTACGTGAGAGTTGTTTCTGTATCGCTTTCATCCTCACCTGCCGATGTCGCCTGTGCCGAGGTAAGCATCCTGCCATTCCACCATTGTGTTCTAGCAGCCATCTGTCGCGAAGTCGCCGACCATCGAGGAAATCGCTTATGATCCAAACTGATTCAGCCAATGTCATTTCCACTCTGCAGCGCTACCCGACGAAGTACCTCTGCGTTCAGAGCATTCTTGCTAACCAGCCAGAGCGTCAGAACACGACATTCGCCAGGATCCCAGAGCACTGCGGAGTTCTCGGCAATAGGGTAAACTGGGGTAATATGCACCCCCGGGGCAAAACGACCTTTTGGCTTTTTAGCGGTGTTCCAGGAATATTTTCAAGAATGTTTACTACTGAGTTGGTAGTTCGAGATCCGAACTACATGCTCTGTAGTAAATACTATCGAAAAACTGCCGAAAATGTACTCAAAAATGACAAAGGGTCGTTTTGCCCCGGGGGTGCATATTACCCCAGTTTCCCCTACCACCGTCGATGATTTTGCTGTCGGATATCAAGACCAACGTATCACAACGTCCGTCTCCCTGGCGGACGAAACAGACATGAACTTTGAACCTGAGTAGCACAATTAAGACTGATTCGGTTATGACAAGTGTGCTGCATGGGAAAATTGCCTGTGAAGATTGGAATTGCAGATGGAGACCCACCACAAGGCTGCAACTACAGAAAATTGAAGGTCACACCGAGGCTTGGACCGATTTGCGTAAGTTACGGGATAACAACCAACATCTGGAATGCCCGCGTGGATGATCCGTGCTTCATTGTAGATTTTATTTCTTTCCTGCCAGAGGTGAGACAGCCAAGGGCTGAAAACCTCTTAAATAAAGACGATAATAATAATAATAATTTCTTTCCTTAAGGATGGGTGCATGAACCAGCCATTCAACCTTTGCTGCCATCATGGGCCTCCCAAGTTTTACAATTTGGGCTCCCTGGTTAATCCAGGGTTTTAAATCCATTGTATAGTTTTTTTTTTTGCTTGCGGAAGGTTCCCAGGTTGAGTCGAGGGTCGAAGCTTTGGCCCCTTCCCTCGCAATGTGCTGCATAATGGTACAATTAAAATGAAATACATGATTGAAAAATTTTCACAAATAAAATTAAAAATAAAACTCATTGAACGTTATTAATGGTAACAAAGCTGCAATTTTCACTTGCCCTTGAATTTTAACATACATGAACAACATATTTGAACAACATTTTCAATATTTTAATGTTAACTGTTTTTAGATTGTTGTCTCCAGTCTCCAGTTAGGCGTTGAGGTTCGGTGTGTTTGTTTACATATGTTTTTCAAGACATTTTGTTCGAGCCTCCATGTCTGTGCTCTGTGGCCAACAGGTTTTGTCTTGTGTTTTGTTATTTTTTAACTTCGCTTCAGATTTACAGATTTTCAGATAAATGCAGTGCTTAACACATAAATTGGCAATTTCATTTTATTACCAATGTACAAAAATGCACACCGCCGGAATAAAAACGTTTCTTTGATTTATGTAATATTTTTTCCACCTATATTATTATTGATGAACGCTCTATAAGTCGAATCCTTCCCGAGACATCTATGAAGGTAGTATGGGTTCCCTGCATCTTCACTAGTAGATGCTGAACTAACTTTCTTTCCATGATTGTAAGGACGTGGTCAGGTATACAACTGATACTTTATCGGTTGTAAATTGTAAAATACTGTAAATCGGCTATTGTCTTGTTTTCATATCTGCTAATATTATAAACCCTTTCATGTGCAAAAACAAAAGTCCAACAAGCAACCAACTTCCATCCATGATCTGAAAATACTACGACTGAGAAATAATATGAACATAATATCTACATTCTTCAAATTAGTTTCATTCGACAGTATAAAACAGAATAGGTCTTGCTTGCCCCGTTTGAAATAGACCCGTGCGCTGATTGAAACTTTGCCGGCGGCTGCGTGATAGATCATTTTAGGCCAGTGGTGGTTGCGTGGCGGCCTCACGCCGTTGTTGATCGGCGGCGCGGCGACGTGAGTCGAGGTGAACTGATTTCAAACGTAAAAATTCTCCGGAGTTTTTTCGGAAGCTCGTTGGGAAAATCATCAAAAAATTCTTCTGGATATTCCTTCAGGAATTCCTCCGGTATTTCCTCCAGGAATTCCCCCGGAAGATCCTCCAGTCATTGATCCAGAAATTTCTCCCGAAATTCCTCCAGAAATTCATCCGAAGGTTCCTCCAGAAATTCATCTGGTAGTTGCTCCAGGTTTTCCAACGGGAATTCCTCCAGGAGTTTCTTCAGAAATTCCTCTAGAAGTTCCTCCGAAAGATCCTTCAGGGATTCCTCCAGAAGTTTCTCCAGAAATACATCCGAAAGTTCCTCTAGGAGATAATCCGGAAGAATCTCCAGGAGTTCCTCAGGGAAATTCTCCGGGAATTCATCCGGAAGTTTCTCCAAAGGTTCCTCCGGAAATTTCTTCAGGAGTTCCTCCAGAAGTACCTCCAAGAATTTCTCCGCAAGTTCCTCCAGGAATTCACCCGGAAGCTGTTCCAGGAGTTCCTCCAGGAGTTTCCTCAGAAGTTCCTCCAAAAGTTCCTCTAGGAGTTCTTTCGGAAGATCCTTTAGGGATTGCTCCAGAAGTTCCTCCAGAGATTCATACGGAAGTGTTTTCAGGAGATCCACCGGAAGTACCTCCAGGAGTTCCTCAGGGAACTCCTTTGGAAGTTCTTCCAGGAATTCATCCGGAACATTCTCCAAGGGTTCCTCCGGCAATTCCTCCAAGAGTTCCTCCAGAATTCCTCCGGAAATTCCCTCAGAAGTTCCTCCAAGAATTTCTCCTGCAGTTTCTCCAGGAATTCTTCCAGAAGTTCCTCCAGGAATTCTTCCAGAAGTTCCTCCAGGAATTCTTCCGGAAGTTTCTCCAAAAGTTGCTTTAGGAGTTCCTCCGGAATTTTTTCCAGAGGTTCCTCCAGAAGTTCCTCCAAGAATTTCTTCGGAAGTTCCTCCAGGAATTCTTCCAGAAGTTCCTCCGAAAGTTTCACCAGGAATGTATCAGAGAATTCTTCCGGAAGTTGCTCCAGGAGTTCCTCCGGAATTTTTTCCAGGAGTTCCTTTAAAAGTTCCTTCAGAAGTGCCTCCAGAAGTTGCTTTAAGAGTTCCTTCGGAAGATCCTTCAGGAATTCCTCCAGAAGTTCCTCCAGGAATCCCTCCGAAAGTTCCTTCAAGAGTTCCTCCAGTTCCTGGAATTCCTCCGAAAGTTCCTTAAGGAATTCCTCCGAATGTTCTACAGGAATTCCACAGAAAGTTCATCAGAAATTCCTCTGAAAGTTCATTCAGGAATTCCTTCGAAAGTTCATACAGGAATTCCGCTGAAAGTTCCACCAGGAATTAATTGGGAAGTTTCTCCAATTCTTCGGGAAGCTCAATAAATTTCTCCAGAAATTCCTAAGAAAGTTTCTTTGGAGGTTACTCCAGCAATCACATCGCAAGGTCCTCCAGATATTCCTTCAAAAATTCCTTCGGAAGCTTCTCGAGCATTTCCACCAAAAGTTTCGCCTGAAATTAGTTGGGAAGTTTCTCTAGGAATTCCTCGGAAAGTGCCTCCAAGAGTTCTTCCCAGAATTCCTACAACTTGAATTTCAATTTTCTTCAACTATTTATTCGGAATTTTTCTCCAAGAATTCCTTCGGAAGTTCCTCAGAGAGTTCGTCCGGAAGTCTAATAGACAATTCCTTCCGATATTCTTCTGCATGATTTTTTCAGAAATTCCTGAAGCAAATCCTCTGAATTTACTTAAAAAATATCTTCCAAAAGAATAATTACGAAATTTTTCCGTGACTTATTTTAGAAGTGTACTTGGGGATTATTTGTTTACGAAGGGTCCCTTAGAATGTCCTCTAGTTTTTGCCTTTCTCGTATACAAAGTATATGTAAAGGCTATAGGATCACTCCAAAACCGAACTTTTGATAGAAGGCTCGGAGACCCATACCCGGTTACTGCGGGAATCTCGAGCTCATTCAGTAGCCGCTAGGTTGCGAAGGCCGACGGAGGTCCTTCGTAGCTTAGTTGGTTAAAGCGTACTGTAGGGTCATGTGTTCAAGTCCCATCGAATGGAAAGTGGTTACCTCCAATATATTTTCCAAATCACTATCTTCCACTTAATGTACATATTCACATATGAGTTATCACATCACTCTTATGTGTTTTTCTTATTTTTCAATGCGCGAGAATGGCACCACCAACGCTAGGTGGATTGATCTTGGTTATTCTGCTGAAATTCTTCCTGTAGCTCCTCCAGCAATTCCTCCGAAAACTCTTCATAACTTACTTGACTACTCTCCAGAAATTTCCACTGAACTCCTTTCGAATCTCACATGAAATTTCTAACCCAACTGCCACAGAGCCTCAGGAATTCTTCCGGAAATATCTTCAGGAGTTTTACTAGGAGTACTTATGGAAATTAAGTTGCGATTTTCTTTAGAAAATACTTATCATCCATGAATTCTTCCAGAAGATAACCCTGAAATTCTTCCATGTATTCCCCAAAACATTCCTCTCAGAAAACCCCTATTAAATCGTTTTGGAATTCTTTAGTGATTCCTTCAGAAATTCTACTGGTCATTTCTGAACCACCCAAATTTCGCTTCTTTAAATTGTTCCACTAATTCAGCTGCCTTATCTTTTCCTTAAGGTATACTGCAAAAAAATTGTTTGCTAAGATGTATTCCTCCAGACGGAATTCACGATGGAATTATCGTGAGAATATTCAAAGGAGTTCTTAAAAGGTACCATGAATCAAGTCCTGAAGAATTTCTTGAAGAAGTTCTTGGAAAAATTTGCAAAGAAATTTCTGCTTGAAATCCTTATATACATTTTCGGATGATTTCATATGGAAATTGTTAATAAAATTCTAAAATAATTTTATACCAAAACACCAAAGACACCAAAGACACCAATAAGACCGACAAGACATTTGTCAAAAACAAATCAATGTCTGCCAAAAGTAATTTGGTTATTCGTTATTCGAAAATTATTCAACTACCATTTTTAAATTCAATTTTAGTATAACTCGGGAAATGAGACGCAGCCTTGGAAAATATGTATATGTTTGCTCTAGCATAATTGTATAGCAAAATCAGCTCAATGCTAGTTACAGTTGTATACTTGGAAGTAGATAAATGTAATATGAACTGGACTGAAAATTACATTTCCGATAGGATGAACTTCTTCTTCTTATTCTTATTGGCATTACATCCCCACACTGGGACAGAGCCGCCTCGCAGCTTAGTGTTCATTAAGCACTTCCACAGTTATTATCTGCGAGGTTTCTAAGCCAGGTTACCATTTTTGCATTAGTATATCATGAGGCTAACACGATGATACTTTTATGCTCAGAGAAGTCGAGACAATTTCCAATCCGAAAATTGTCTAGACCGGCACCGGGAATCGAACCCAGCCACCCTCAGCATTTATTTATTTATGTATTTGCTTGATAACCTCCATCTGAATTATGTCTTAATGAAGTAAAAAACTAAATTAAATTACAAAAATATTCGGTGCAATCATAAATCATGGAATCAGCCAAAATACTTATTCATTAAAAACAAGCAAACAGTGTAGCCAATAATGTTGTCAGAAGGATCATCATACAAAGAGCACAGAACATTCATGATTAATGTACGGTAACCTAGCCTGGGTAGCAAAGTCAAATTGGTGGAATCTTCCGTTGAATCTGGATACCATAAACCTAATGGGGTCATGTTGTCCATATCGGGTGTTGCGAGTGTCCGTCAGCAGGAAGTTTCGCCGTCTCAAGGATCTCTCCGGGACATAAATATTCATCTCAGAGAGAATAGCTGGAGCATCGGGCTCACCTCTCAGCACTTTACCGATAAAAGCGGCTTGCATTACAGATCTCCTGCTTTCCAGCGATGCCAGGCCAATTAAGTTGCATCGATGTTCATATGGAGGAAGACGCACAGGATCACGCCAGGGAAGGTTCCGGAGTGCCAGTCGAACAAATTTTCTCTGAACAGCCTCAATACGGTCAATCCAATTCTTGTTGTACAGACACCACACCAGTACGGCAGATTCCAAAATGGCACGAACTAAAGCACAGTAGAGTGATTTGAGGCAGAGAGGATCACGAAAATCATTGGATATCTTGAAGATAAAACCAAGCTGCTTGTGCGCCCTCGAGATCACATCTTCATAGTGAGACCGAAATGTCAGCTCCTTATCCATTATTACACCGAGATCTTTAACTTCAGTTTTACGCTGAAGTACTTCGCCAGACAGAGAGTAGGCGAATATAATCGGGCGCCGCAATCTACAAAAAGTAATGGTGTTGCACTTTCCCACGCAGAGTTCCAAACCATTCCGTTTGCTCCAGCTCTCAAAAGAATCCAAGGTAGCCTGTAATTCCAGACAATCATCTCTGCTTGTAACAACCATATACATTTTTACATCATCCGCATGAAACACTCGCATACCGCGAGGCAATACAAACGCTGCATCGTTGATGAATAACGAAAAAGCAATGGTCCTAAATTACTCCCCTGTGGCACTCCTGAAGCGATATGGAAGGAATCTGAATACTCCGAACCAATTCGCACTTTCATACACCGGTCTGATAGGTAAGATTTAAACCAGCTCACAAGTCCAGTCGACATTCCGAGTTTTCCAAGTTTGTAAGGAGAATGCAGTGATTCACGCGATCAAATTCAAACGCTGACTTAAAGTCTGCATACCATGTCAACTTGTTTACCTGCATCCATTGAGCGGATGCACAAAGACGAGAACTCAACAAGGTTAGTAGTCACTGACCGTTTTGGAAAGAACCCATCTTGAGTAGTATAGATGTAAGCCTTGCAGGTACCGAAGAGAGCTTTGTTCATGATTATTTCGAAAACTTTCGAGCAGGCGCTTAACGATGTTATGCCCCTATAATTCGCAATGTCACATCTGTTTCCCTTCTTGTAGATTGGAGATAGGAATGACGTTTTCCACGCGATGGGAAAGGTCGCCCTCTGAATGGAACGGTTGAATAACTTCGCCAATGGTGCCAGTAAAGCAGCAGAGCACTTTTTAAGCAGAGTCTATGGAATGCCATCTGGTCCGGGTGTTGTGGAGTACTTGAGCTTTCGGAAATTTCAAAAATTCCAAAATCGAAACAATCCAACGGAGTATCTCTGAGGGCTTCGTCTACTTGAGATGGGCCGAGTGCTGCATTCGTAAAAGCCTTCTTGAAATGCTGGGCAAATAGTATACACTTTTCAGATGCCGTGTCTGCAGATAAGTCACCATAATGCATGCTTGTAGGTAGCCCGTTTTCTTTGCGTTTCGTTTGGACAAAGGACCAAAACTTTTTAGGATGTAATCGCAGACTCCTCTGCGTACGATCAATATACCGTGCATATGATAAACGGTTAAAGCTAGTATATTTGTTGCTAGCCAACACAAAACAACGCTTGGAGTGCGGAGTACGATTATGTCTGTACTTCCGGAGGGCAGACTGCTTACATCTTTTCAGCTTACGGAGATATCTGTTTGTCCATGGAGGTTTCAGCGGCGGTCGCTTGAGTGGTACATGGAGCTCAATCACACGCTGAATTCGACCGGGAATTCCTTCTTAAATTTCCTCCAGACTTTCTGCGGTTATTTCTCCGGAAACTCTTTCGGAAATTTCTCCCTTAGTTCCTTAGGAAGTTCCTTCGGAAAGTCCTCTGGACCTTGCTTCGGATATTCATTCTTGTACTATTTCGGAAGTTCCTCAGATAATTTAGAAGAAAATTTCTCCATTAATTCCTTATGGAATTATTTATTAAATTCCTTCAGTAATTATTGCAGAAATTCCTCCGGGAATTCCGCAGCTCCCCCGATTTTCTTCAAAAATTGATTTGGGAATACCTCTATAGGTATTCTTCTGGGAATACCTCTAAGAAATCCTTTGGTAGTTCATTTTGTAATTTCTCTCGGAAGTTTTTTGGGAATTTCTTCAGTAATTGCTTTTGGAGTTGCTTCTGGAATTCCATTGAAATTTCCTTTATTAAATATTTCGAAAATTTCTCCAGCGAAACTCTACAGGGAATTCTTCCAGGAACTCATACGAGAATTCTTGTTCTTGTTCATAAAAATCCTCAGGGACTATTTTTTTGGGAATACCTTCGATAATTCGTTTGAAAATTCCTGCGAATATTCCTTCATGAGTTCCTTTGGTAACTCCTACGACAGTTCCTTCATCAATTCTTACGACATTTCATTCAGAAATTCCTCCAGGCTTTTTTTTGGGAATTCTTCCGTGAATTTCTTGGGAAATTTTGCAAGGATTCCTTGACTCCCTATGGCAAGCCTTTCAGGAATTTTCCCGAAAACTCCTCCATGATTTTCAGTGTATTTTCCGAAAAACAATTCGGAGGAATTCTCGTAATATTATGAAGGGATACTCAAAGAGATTTTTGAAGGAGCTCCCAAAGTAATTCTTGCGGATAAACATTCAAAGTAATCACGGAGAAATTCCCGGAAGAGTTCCCGGAGGAATCCTCAGATGATTTTTTTAAGGAATAATATCGATGATATCATTGAAGGAATAACCGAAAGAACTCCAGGAGGAATAACGGAAGGAATTTCCCGAGGATCGATAGAAGGAATTATCGAATG
The DNA here is from genome assembly GCF_024139115.2 of Armigeres subalbatus. Lineage (NCBI taxonomy): Eukaryota > Metazoa > Arthropoda > Insecta > Diptera > Culicidae > Armigeres > Armigeres subalbatus. The sequence goes on along the minus strand of NC_085139.1, from coordinate 256,914,841 downwards.
AGGTTTCTCCGAAGGAATTCCCGCGGGTATTTTTGTAAGAATTATTGAATAAATCACAGCATGAGTTTTCTAGAGTATTACTGGTGTAATTCGCGAAGAAACTCGCTGATGGTAGAAATTTTCGGAGGAATTCCGGAAAAAAACGTGTGGATAAAAGAAAAAACAAATTCGTTACTACGTAGTACCGGTACCATACTGGATTTGTAAATTAATTTTGACATTTCCGGTCTTGATAAACACGAATTTTATCAGCAGCATTAAAACTAAATGCAACAAGAACTGTGCCAAGGTGAATACAAACAGGTGTAGCAGTATGCCAATTTCATGATTCAGCCATCTTGGATTTTTATATGGGGCAGCCACCGAGTTTGTTTATGTTTTGCACTGAAAATGAATTTTTCACCCCCGCGCTAGTCTCTCCCATCTACTGACAAAGTGAGTGAACCCTGATATAAGAACCCTGAACTGTGCGACAATACGCGAGGAGAAGTGGAAGAACGCTGCCATCAGAGGGAAAGTAGAATCACTGAAATTTAACACGGCAAGGTATAGCCAATGGAACTGAAAATAATTTTAAAAATTTCAAACAGAGATTCTTTTTAAAATTATTTAAAAGGCGGGATTAGAAATTCAATAAACATTAAAACTAGTACCATCTCCGGAATCATTTCAAGGAAAAACTTCATTGGCATTAACAATCAAATTAATATATGTATCATGTAGATAATCAAAATTCTTACCTCATGCTATAAATTATTTGTGAATAAATATAATTTTGAAATTTTGAAAATTATTTTGAGAGCTGCATCTCATACCTCGCTGTGAAATTTTTTTCATGATTCTACTTTTCCTTTTGATGACAGAATTCATTCTTCTCCTAGCGTATTGAGTGAATCATATTTGTCACGGATGAACTACATGAAACATAATGTTGACAGTTCTTCTCATCAAACTCACTCATCAAAGTCGATTGTTGAATTCAGGGATGCTAGACATACAGACATGTCTGTATTTATACAGACATTTGGTCTTACATACAGACATCATACAGATTACAGACATTTTACAGACATTCGATTGAAGTTACAGACTTTTACAGACATTCAGTTTTCGAATACTTTGGGCTGCTGAATAGAATTATGTTGGGCTTTTCCAATTAAATCATTTAGGGTTTTCAACTGTTATGGGGCTTTCATAAGCCTTCCAAACGGCATAATTTTGGAATTCCGAGCGGAGCCTTTTAGGCTTCTGAACGGGATTCCTTCTGGGTTTCAAACAAAATATTTTTAGAATTCCAAACGGAAAGATTCTTTGATTCCTTTCGAAAACCTTAAAAGATTCCATTCAAAAGTCCAAAATTAATCCATTCTGAAACCCAAAATGATCCCGTTTGAAAGCCCAAAAGAATTCCATTAGGATGCCAAAAGATGTTCCTACGGATCTCCACACAGAATTATGTGAACTTCCTAACGTAATCCTACTGGGAATTCCTGAACGAAATTCTTTTGGGCTTTCGAAAGAAATCACTCTGGGATTCTCAAAGAAATCTTTTTGGACTTCCAAACGGAATTCTGATGGAATTCTAAACAAAATCATTCTAGAATCCCGGAATATATTGGTCTTCCGAGCGGAATCCTTTTGGACTTTCGATTGGAGCATTCTGGGCTTCTGAACGGAATCTTTTTCTGCTTCTGCACAAGGGATTCCGATTAGAATACAAAAGTAATCGAATCGAAACCCCAGAAGAGTTCCTTCCGAATGCCAAAAAGAGCTAAGTTCAAAAAACCGAAAAAAATCGGTACGTAAACCCAAAACAAGCCCTTTCTCTGGGCTTCAGAACGAAATTATTTGTATTTCGGAAGGAATTCTCTTATATTTCTGAACGAAATTCTTTTGGGCTTCCAAAACTGAATTCTTTTGGATTTCCGAACGGAACCTTGTTGGGCTATTGAACGGAATTATTTTGGAGTTCACTTTCAAACGAATTTCTTTTAGGTTTTCCAAAGGAATTCTTTTGGAATTCCGAGTGGAGCAGAGATTTTTGACGTAGGACTTACGTCTTTCTTTACTATACTGGGTGTAATTTAGATTTTTGGAAATCGAGAGCGTTACGCTGGAAGGGAAGATTTCGAACGTTACTAGCGCCTTTATCTTTCGGTGGATTTTGAAGATTTATATATCAATCGACTTGGACACTCTCCAGCAATTTGTCAATTTCATTGAAACTTTAGATTATTAATGATTAGCTATTGAAATTTTCCATTATTGTCAAAGTCAATAAAAATTTCATATATAACCAACCCCGTGCATTCCTAACACGGACATCAGAATGCAGTATCCCACGGGCCTTCAGGTCCACCGCAATATTTTCTTTGTGTATAAAAGAAGCTGTGCCTGCCGTGTGTGAGTCATTTCAGTTTGTGACTGCAGCGCGTACTGACGTGCTTTTTGCTCGTGCATTTTTTTTCGTTCGTTCGCTGTGGGAGAGCTGCCCTGCCGGTCGGTGGGTCTGCCAGTATTATTTTTTCTCGTTCGTTCGCTGTGCTTATGTACAGTACACTGCATGCAGTTGCCAGCAGGAGAATATGCATGAAAAAAGCGGACATCACATCGCTCGGAGTTCACGGTTATTCTGATATCTGATTATGTTTTTATTTATTAGTTTTATTTCCTGAAGTTTTGAATACACAAATTGCTAATAATTCTACACAGCTTGTTGTTTCCAAAATCAATACCTATTATCAAACCCCAGAAATTTAAAAGTTGAATGTAAATACATTACGTTTATGTAAGTCCTACGTCTACTCGCGGTTATGTTCAAAACATTACCCATTGTTCGTTTTTTTTCTTTCTGTACAAGAGATCCTTTTGAGATTCCGAAGTCTGAAAAGATTCCGTTCGGAAGGCAAAAGTATTTTGTTCTAAAGCGCAATAAGAGTTCCGCTCGGAAGCCCAAAAAAGTTTGAAAGACCAAAGGATCTTCGTTTGAAAACCCAAAAGATGACCGTTCCGTTCTTTGGGTTTCCAAACGGATATATTCCTTCTGTGCCTCTCCTCCGAACCAAACTCTTTTGAACTTCCCAACGGATTTTTAGTTTTTGCGTAAATATTATCAATTTATGCTGATGTAACAACATATGTACATATTGATAAGAACATTATTCTAAGCTTTTTAGTGAATATCTTCACTTGTAATTAGACGAAATAGTTATAGTTAGAAATAGTTGTTTTTCGCCGAAAACAAATCGATGAGAGTCCCCACCAGCAATTTCGCGGCGATTAATCCATTGTAAACATCGTTATCCCATTTAATTCCACCACTTGATTGTAACTTTACAGTGACTTCAAGAATACGTATCTCGATCCAACACCAACCTTACTTGTCTTCAATATCTCTTACTTGATTCGACTAAGTAAGACTTTTTGATTATTGAAACCTCGATGTCCTACGTTGTCAAAAATTCATGGTTTTTGAATCATTTTTTAATTCCTGTACCTTCTAAACTCCATACAGACAAATACAGACATTTTGCTGAGATTGATACAGACTTATAAGAATTGTATCTGGCATCCCTGGTTGAATTTAACAACACAGCATCTGACAAAATTTCCGTGTGAGTTCCGGATAATTTCTAGCAAAAAATCCAGAGTTTCCTGAAATGAAATTTAGAACAATTTTCCGTGAAAGTTCTGAAGAGTTTGTCATGTAAATTCCTAAGAATTTTGCTCGGAAATTCCAAACAATTTTCCGTGGAAACTTCAAAGACGTTCCCGTGGAGAATCCGAAAATAATTTCCAAATGAAGTAAAAACATCAAGAATTTTCTGAGCATGAGCATAAGCAAGAGCAAGATGACCGTGTTTTCCGTAGTTGCTACTCCGTGATTGATCAGAACAATCGTAATTGCACAGGGAACCAATAGATGGAAGCATGGGATCGGCTCTCCAACCTCAATGTGCACAGTCCGAGAGCTCTAGTACTTTTAAATGATCGATAACAGCGCTGGCCACGTACTCACGGTCTCTCGGGGATAGGAAGGAATTAATGATACAATCACTCGCCCACTGCAAGCCGAGAACACCTCTGCACTCGTCAAGAGTTCATGCGGTTTTTGTTTATTGGAAACCGGGGGTTAGGTTTCTAGGGCAGAGGTTCGTCTTGGTTGCCAATGTGTTATTAATGAATGGATGATTTATTCTAATTGGATGCGGTAACGAGCTTTTTTTGTTCACTTCATATTCTAACAGCTACCTGTTAGAGCTAGTCAAGTTGTATGGACCATGAATTATTTTGGAGGCGAGAAGCTCAGGATGACTGGTTCAGAGTTGGGATATTTGCTATGCAAACACTGGCTTGGAATAACGGGAACTCTAGAATTGTATTTTTGTGTGTGTGAAGGTTCCCTTATCTCCAATATGTTCATGACTGATGCAAGGCATGAAAAGGGTGTTAAGGTGTTTGTCTCTTTGTCATTTCCGGGTTTTTAAAAATAATATCCCGAGAATCGGGAAACCCCAAGTTTCCCTTAAATCCCGGGATATCTCGGGATGCAAACTCTACATGCGAGGAAATGTCACTTGAGTGTATCCTTCATTGCGTTAACTCTGGTTGTGATTCTTCAACAGATATTTTCTGTCAGATTTACTCTCACTCAGTGTTGTCCTACACTCAGTGCAAAAAGTTTTACAGCATCTAAACAATTTTATAGCCTTAACTAAGTAAAATCAATCAATATAGGGATATTTGAATTTTCAAAATGTCATGTCAAACTGTCAAAAAAATGCTCGCAAGAACCTACTTAGTTAAGGCTATAAAATAGTTTAGATGGAGAAAAATCAAATAGCAGAATTGTTTGCCCTGAGTGTAGGACAACACTGCATTCTCTCTTTTTCTGTTAAATATTCGGCCCTATTAAGTACATTTTAGCTTTTAATTAGCGTCTATCGCTATCTCAACGGTAACCACTGGAATGCTGATGGTATTCCGTTCCGATGTCTGTGCTTGCGATGCACGCACGGGATTGGTTGGTTTACCTATTTCGAAACATTCAAATAATTTTCGATGATAAATACTTGAAAATCAATATCTTTTGAAGGCCATATAAAAATACTGACCTTCGACCATAAAAAGCATCGAGAAACGGCTGAGATATTAACGTTCAAAGTCTATCATATTTTCGTGACACAAATTGTACCCCAGTATAGATAACACAGACGTAGTCTTACGTCAAAAGTAAATGATTTTCAGCACCGTCAGCACAAACACCAGTGAAAACTAGATCTCGCAAAGTACCAAAATATGAAAAACGTAAACTTTGGATCTCGATTCCAACTAAATTTGAATGCAGAAAATATACTTGCATATGCGTTTAATGCTTAACAAATTGGCGTTCGTTATCAGGAATGTTCATATCCATCCAACTTTTTTGTTTGGAGTCAAAAACGGTGACGACAGATAGCACTTGAATGATAATCAAATTCAGAACAGCGCAATCGTAATTTTATCCAAAAATCGTGATCAATGCCGTTGTTGAACTGATCTGATACAACCAGGCGTTTCAATCCTACCAGCAAATTGATTATTTCATCAAGTTCCTCAATTACTCACCCCGCCACCATGATGAAGCCAGAAACGTCTCGGTAAACACCAAACAAACAACCGCTCAAAGTATGTTTTACTAAACCACCTACTTCCGATGTCGTGGTCGTCGTCGCTTTTGCCAACCGGCCGTAACCCTTCCCGCATCGCCAGTGGGGAGGAGGGCGGTATGTAGGCTCAAATGGCAACGATTTGTCACGGCAGATTTACTGTTTGCTGTGGCGGAGCGACGAAAAGGGTGGTGGACGGACGGACGACGTGGTGGCAATGAATTGTTGCCGTCCTATAATTAGACCAGCAGGAGCGGCGGTTGCACACCATCATCATCGATGTGCGAGAGGCATAACCGCTACCGCATAATAATCGTCTCTGGGGGAAATTGGTGCGAAGATGATGGTAATGACAAGAAGGTACAGATAAAGTCGATAAACTGAAACCTGTGAGGCCTTTTGAACTATTTCTGAGAAAAAGGAGCGCTGTGTCGTTTGCGTATGATTGGACGCTGTTCCAACAATGATGGATCAAGATTTCATAAAAGCCGAGACAAGTTCAACACAGCACTGGCGCTGAAATGTCAACAATAAACGGGTAAACAAAATGGAAAATTTAAACACTATGATTATTCCAGTGTGCCATGATTCACGGCAGATATGGAAAAAATGAAATTGAGTAAGCCATGAATTTTATAATGGACAGAGGAGTTCCTTTGATGAATCAGGCCTCCATTCCATTAACGGTTTCGGTTTCTACGAAAAGATATTTTTGTCGATAAGCCATCTGGAATGAACACACCCCTATACACAAAAACACAAATCACAAACCTTAATAATCCATATTGGGGCGTTATATTGCTCAACAGAAATGGTGACATAATCGTGCAAAAGCTTCGCGCGTGCCACCAAAAAAGCTAGAATTGATCCCAATTTTATTTCAACGTGGATTAATTATGGGTTGGAACCGTTAATAAATTTTATATCTCGGCAAGAATTTTTCCATAATCTACTCAAATCTTCCATCCAAGGCTCGTGCAGCTAATCCAGTTTAGAGAACACGATTTTTTTATGATCGCAACTGGATATGTCCGGTTGACCCCCGACCATATGCGAGAGCGGTTGTTGATAGCAGCAAGCAGCGTAGCGGTGGAGTTAGAAGTTCGAACCGTTCGAAAACTTGAATCAATAATATGCAATCGCCAGCGTAATATGCCCAGCGGTGGCGGCGCGACGATATGCCACAAGTGAAACCCTTTTGCCGCCAGTAGTATCGTACTGTCGCTGTTTGACCGAGATCGAGGTGAATTAAATTGCTTTTAATATAATGTGTCGCGTATTTATCTTGAACGCGGGTGAGCATCGCTGAAGCTGATGCCGAGGCGGACGAGGGCTCCCTTCTTCGCGCCGGTTGTCGTCGTCGTCGTCGTTGTGACAAGATTTATGATTAGCCCTGCTCACATTACACACACGCGTGCTCTCGCCGACGTCGTCGGTGTTGCTCTGCAGAAGCCTGTAGAGATGAATGTGTATTTCTGAGCTGAACCGTGCAAAGGGATAGGTCCGTCTCGTCTGGTGGCGGTTGGATTTCTTTGTACATTATGGTGATATTTTGAAACACAAAAATATGAATGGTTCATCCACCTGATGCAGTTTTGATGAACGATATGATTCCCTTGAAATCTGTATGAAGACTGGATTCCTTCCCAGGAATATTTGAATCCCTTTGGATCAAGTTTTATCCAATTCCACACGGGGAAGAATTGAATCGCGGCAGTGTCACATTGAGGCAAATCGTCTACCAGTTGTTGGCGTTTTCGATTTGAACTTTCAGGCTCCATTGAAACTTTTCCACGAGGGCTCTACCTGTGTAATCGACAAACAGCGTCAGGATGCCGGTCTCAGAAGCTGACGGCATTTTTGAACTAGTAAACATATTGAACTGAGCTCGAAGATACTGCTTTGAAACTTGTTTCGCAATCGTGAGTATTGGAATTGGCACCATTGTGAATCATCTAGGTGTTACTTATTTTGGAACTTTTTCTTCTTATTATTATTGGCTTTACATCTCCCACTGGGACATTACCGCCTTACAGCTTAGTGTTCTTTCAGCACTTCCACAGTTATTAACTGCGAGGTTTCTAAGCCAAGTTAGATTAGAATTTTCATTGAAAGATTGAAGAATTTCCGAAGTAGAGGATCTAACATATCAGTCATTATATGGTCCAAAAATTTCCATGTAAAGCCAGCAATATTGCTATAAATTTCCATCCAAAATAAACGATGCTGGGCAATATGTGCCACCCAAAAATGATAAGCAATATATTCCAGTATTTTTCACCATTGAGGACAGAACCGCCGAAATAGCGTTGGAAAGAGCCAAAATAATGTTCTTTTTTTAATACAGTTTTTACTGATTTTTTTCGTTTGACGGCATACATTTTTTTTGGCTTCAGCTGTCTACGATGTTGAGACAAAATTTGGGATATAAACCATGAAAAGGGGGTGATGCATTTCACCCAACCGGCGCATTTTATACATATCTCTCCCTATATCATTTTTTTCGTTTCCGTTGGAAAACATTTTTTTTAGTATCTTTATTAAGGAGACGTTCAACCCTAGGCTGGCTCGTCTTCGATAAAAACATTTTTTTTTGGGAGTGGAGAAAAAGAGGGGGAGGGTACGGTAATAGGTAATAGCAGTCGAGGGCGATTTTCATACAAAATGGTCAACTTTGACAAGCTGTAACTTGGTTCCGCGATGACCGATTGAGCTGAAATTTTGGCAGTGAGCTACAAATATGTTAAAATTGTTATATGCTACGTTTGAATATTTTCGACTCACTAGTTAAAAAATTACACTCTAATTTAAATTGTTCAAATTAACAGCAGTTTTCATAAGAAAATTATTAAAAGCTTTTCAGAGGAATATCTGCGCTTTTCAGGAGACGAGCTACTACTATCCCATTTAATTCCACCACTTGTTTGTAGCTTTTCAGATACGTATTTTAACTTCAACAGTGAGGCCGTCTGCAGTGTCTCATACTAACTCGTCTTATGGCAGTTAGCAGTTTTTATTTTTGATATGCTGACCAATTCAAATGACTCATTCCACAGTTAATATTACTATTTGCACTTAGTGTCTCTACATGCAAGTTGATAACATTTCAATCAATTGTTTTCCAGATATTTCCAAAACAATACTTCTATTATTTTGAACAATTTAACCATTTGTTTTATTTTTCTGTACTTGCATAACGACTGTATGATATTTAGCTTTATGGTTTTTCTTTCAGCCTTGGCAGTCTGTAAAAGCAGCAAAAACGAGTTTGCCTTTACATCCGACGGTTTCGGTTTTATATTAAACCTTTTTCAAGGAATAGAGGCTCGCTTTTTTGTTAAAACATGGACATGTTCCATATACGTTCGTCTGGTTAATCAAAATGGCGCCCACCCCGGTGCTGCTGTGTCGATAATTTTGGAGTCACTGTTATCGCCACTGAGCTATAATTTTATCTCGATTTTTGCTATCCGGCTTTTTATGTTTTTGTTGTATCGCCTACACTTTCTTCTCGACAGGTAATTCACTGTACTTTAACCCTTATGCGGCCAACAAAAAAACACACGTGGATGGCCGACAGGGTACACGTGTTCCACTAAATTGATATTCTCATAACTTCAACAATTTTTAACCGATTTGGATAATTTTAACAGTTTTGGAAACAGAAACTCATATACTTTTTGCTAATTGTCAATGTTTACAGCTTATGCCCATGGTTATTCAAGAAATCTTTGAAGTAAGGCTTAAGAGTCTACATGCGTAACCAAAGGCCATTCAACCAGTTTCAAATATGCTACAAGCTCTTTGCGCTTCTTAGAATTGAAGGTGTTCACAGTATATGCTTCGGATAATGCAAAAATCCCTGAAATGAGGTCTTAGTCTTCCGAGAAATCTCTGGAGTAAAGCCTAAAGATCTACTCGCGTTACCAAAGGCCTATAATGCAAATTCAAATACGGTACATGCTCTTCGTGGTACTTAGCATATAATGCGTTCACAGTATATGTTCCGAGTCAACCAAGAAATCTCTGGAGTAAGGCCTTAAGGTCTACACTCGTAACCATGGGTCTATGGACTTGTCTCAAAAGTGGTACATGCTCTTTGCGCATCTTGAAATCAAATGTGATCACTACATATGTTCTGCGCTATCAAAGAAATCTCTCGGATAAGTCCTCTGGCGCCTTCATTGCATATGTCCATGGTCATCCAAGAAAACCCTGGAATAGGCCTTCAGGTCTACACGCGTAACCAGAGATCTTTTGGATTGTTTCAAAAGTGGTGCATGCCCTTTGTGGCACATAGAAAAGAGCGTTTTCATTGCATATGTTGATGGTCATCCAAGAAAATCCTGGAAAAGGCCTTAAGATCTACACGCGTAACCAGAGGTCTTTTAGATTGTTTCAAAACTGGTACATGCCCTTTGTGGTACATAGAATAGAACGCCTTTATTGCATAAGTTCATGGTCATCCAAGAAAACCCTGGAAAAGGCCTTAAGATCTACACACGTAACCAAAGATCTCTCAGATTTTTTCAAAAGTGTTACATGCCCTTTGTGGTACATAGAATAGATTGCGTCCATTACATAGGTTCATGGTCATCCAAGAAAACCCTGGAATAGGCCTTTAAATCTACATGGGTACCCAGAGATCTTTTGGCTTGTTTCAAAAGTGGTACATGCCCTTTGTGGTACATATAATAGAATACGTCCATTGCATATGTTTATGGTCTTCCAAGAAAATGCTAGAATAGGCCTCAAGATCTTCACGCGTAACCAGATACCTTTCGGATTGTTTCAAAAGTGGCATATGCCCTTTGTGGTACATAGAATATACCGCTTTCATTGCATATGTTCATGGGTATCCAAGAGAACACTTGAACAATCAGCAAGAATTTCACGCGTAGCCAGAGTTCTTTCGGCCGGTTGAATAGTTATACATGCCTTTTATTGTACGTAGAATAGAATGCACCTATTTTAAATGTTCATGGTCATCAAAGAAAATCCTGAAGTAAGGCATTAGGATCTACCCCAGTCAACATTTTGATACGTATAGCTTTTGATATAAGTTGTCATATACAAAAAAGATAACTTGTATATAATGCACTGAAACGCTATATACCTACTTAAGTGGAGGCCATATACGTACTAAGCAACGACTTTATTGAGTTTTTGTAAGCATTATTACGATCTAGTAAACATTGAAAAAAAAAGTAGACAACCACGTCTCGAACTTTTGCCTTGGGATCTAAAGGCTAATGCTCTACCGTTGTTCTATACAGCAACTCTCGAAATGCAGCAACTTTTTGACAATCATAATCTAGACGAAGCTCTAGTGTACGATATTACAGTATATGATGTCTATTACATTTATACGATTCGAGTATCATGTTTTTGTACGTACAAATGTTGCTTGAGTCTTATATGGAAACTGTTTGTAATTGTTCCGATAATGTTCATACATAAAACGATTACGCAACATTCAAAACGATTCTGCCCACATATAAACGATGGTGAAATGTCAACATCAGTGATATTTTGTTTCGTCATGTTTACCACTTTGTTATTTTCATTTGGTTGAAGTTTAGTTATTTTGGTCAATGTTTGGCAGTGGTAACGGAGTACAAATCGGTAGGATTTATGGAATTGAATAAAATAACAGCAGTTATGGAATGAAATTGAATCGCATCGCATGGAGTGAAGTAAGTAGAAATGAAATTTATTTTATCGCTGAGCTACAGTAGGAAAAAGAAAATCTATATACGTACAACGCACATCCGTATACGATTTTCATGGCAATACGTATGTGGATATTTGCGATTCAATCAGATTAACTGGATATTGTTTATATTGTTTTAGGACTTTTTTGAACACAATCGTAAATATTTCATATGCAGATGTTACATATGATAGTAAACATATTTGGGCTATCTTTATAAGTAATAATATACGAGTGTGACAGAAAACTGCAATATATCCGATCAAATATATAATTTCTTATACGATCTGTGATTGACTGGGACACCTGAGATATATCAGCCTGTCTTAAATTTGGTACATGTCTTTGGGGCCCATGAATAAAATGCGTTCATGGCATATGCTGATGGTCATCCTAAAAATTTATGGAGTAAGACTTCTAGGCTTACACGAATATCTAGAGGATCTTTAAGGTCACTCCTTACGGAATCCAAGTTTCAAAGTGCTCGCGTTTTCGAGGGCACACCACTCGATACGGAAGCAACGCACAACTGTCATTTTTATTATTTCACGCATGCTGCGACGCAGCAAAGCTAAATCAACAAAAATTACAGTTGTGCGCCGCCTCCGTATCGATTAGTGTGCCCCCGAAAACGCGAGCACTTTGAAACTTGGATTCCGTGAGGAGTGTCCTTAATCTAATTTTAATATGGTACATGATCTTTGCGATATTAGCCCGTTTTTTCCCTCACGTTCTCAGCGTGAAGTTGTATCGTTCCAATTTATTAACATTTTGCATTTCCAAAGCATAGACAACTTCATATTAGTGCTATCAATGAAGTTTGTATACTACCTGGGACCAACAATAACTACTAGGAATGCTAATATATAAAGGTGAGGCTTCACATCTTGTTTATTCTTCAATAACTGCCCAGAGCTAATGACAACAACTTGTACTACTTGAAATGCAAACATATACCAATAGCCTTCCGTTCGTGGGTTGATCTACAGATCATTCCTATATGGAGTTCATAGACTACCTAGTACCATGGCAAAAACAAAAACTACATCGTACGTTCGATAACTGCAAGTCATTTAACTGCAATTCGATAGTTGCAACAGTTTTACAGTTATCGAACCGCTAAACTTCAAACCGATGACAGACTCAATGACAGCTGCATTGCGCTGCACATTTAGATGCAATTCTCTTGCATTTGACGTCGATTGACAACCGTTTGACGTCTAGAGTGCGTTGCAGATATCGAACGGCATTCGATAACTGAAGTAAACATTTTGTCACTCCCAGATTTTGTCTACCCCTGATTTTGCCTAACCCGATTTTATCACGTTTTCGACCCAATTTGCCGCAAACAATAAAGATTTTCATGAAATAACTTTCACTGCCTGTAGCTTATTATGAATCATTTATGAGTACCTGTTAATAAGTTTGTAAGTCTCTTCGACAAAAAAATACGGATTCCATTCACGTATTTTGCCTTGCCTTCATTACGGAGCCCACGACAATGAAAATAACTACTTAAAATACAAACATATACCAAGAAGGGATTTCACAACTTGTTTATTTTCAAATAACTGTCTCCATTAAGGAGGTTGATCCATTGACCTAGACTCTATCTCATAGACTACCTGGAGCTCAAGACAACAACAAGAACTACTTAGAATACAAACATATACCAAGATGGGGTCACAAAACTTGTTTATACTTCGATAACTGCCTCCATTACGGAGATCGATCTCCAGAACTTCGGTGGGGTTTGATCCCACGAAACCAGTACGCTAGACAGGTGTTTTCCCTACTAAGCTACGAAGGAACTTCGTCGTCCTCCGCATCTTAGCGGGTACTGATGAAACCAAATTCACAGCACCGGGCATGTAGCCGAACTCTCGTAATATATTCTCAGACCTAACTCTCTCATATATGTTTTTGTATAATGCCAACCAAGTAGGATGAGTATTTAGTATTATCTGGCACCTGCACACTTGCTTCATCACCAACGGCGCTCGATGAAGTAGGGTTGTGTGAGATTGTGCCAGTTGGTCGTCAGATCCCAACCCGACCACATAAGCGAAGAGAGATCGCCTTTCGAGTTCAGTACATTCAAAGTTAATTGCCTATGTTCCGGGTATTGGGCCACCCGGAGTGTAAATTAATTACTATGTCTGAAACTCGATTATGCATATGCTATCTCATGTTGTGATAGATTAAGTTCGGAAAAGGTATTGGAGGAAAACCGCTACCTTCCGTCCCTCCCAGTTGTTCTTCAATAACTGCATCCGTTACGGAGGTTGATCCACCGACCTTGACTCTATGGAGTTCGTAGACTACCTGGAGTCCTCGACAACAACAAGAACTACTTGGAATACACACATATACCAAGAAGGGGTCACGCAACTTGTTTATTCTTCGATAACTGATCCGAAGATCTTGAGTGTATGGAGTTCGTAGACTACCTGGAACTCACGACAACAACAAGAACTACATGAAAAACAAACATATACCAAGAAGGGGTCACACAACTTGTTTATTTTTCAATAACTGCCTCCATTACGGAGATCGATCCACCGACCTTGACTCTATGGAGTTCGTAGACTACCTGGAGCCAACGACAACAACAAGAACTACTTGGAATACAAACATATATCAAGAAGGGGTCACAAAACTTGTTTATTCTTCAAACGCTGCCTCCATTACCGAGGTCGATCCCCAGACCTTGACTCAATGGAGTTCGTCGACTACCTGGAGTCTTCGATAACAACAAGAACTACTTGGAATACACACAAATACCAAGAAGGGGTGACAACTTGTTTATTCATCGATAACTGCCTCCATTAAGGAGATTGTTCCGAAGACCTTGACTGTATGGAATTCGTAGACTATCCGGAACTCACGACAACAGCAAGAACTGCATGAAAAACAAACATATGTCAAGAAGGGGTCACAAAACATGTTTATTCTTCAATAACTACCTCCATTACGGAGGTTGATCCACCGACCTTGAATCTATGAAGTTCGTAGATTACCTAGAGCCCGCGACAACAACCAGAACTACTTGGAACACAAACATATGCCAAGAAGGGGTCACACAACTTGTTTATTTTTCGATAACTCATTACGGAGATTGATTCGAAGACCTTGACTGTGTGGAATTCATAGACTACCTGGAACTCACGACAACAACAAGTGTTCGCGCATGAAGCGAACGAAAATCAAATATTCCTTCCATTTTGTTAACATCATCTTCTTTGATGTGGTGTTGTTCCATTCCCAAAAATTTCATTCTTCCAACCAACAAAACATGCACTGCTACCTGCTAAAAGTTACGCAAAGCAAGAGCTCTCTATCGTGTACAGTCACCGTCATCATCATCAATGATCATTGCATCACCGCATCAACAGCGAGAATTTTCTCATCGAAGCCACGCCCCCATATACTTAAAAGAAACATTTTACATTGTCATTGTATACTATTAGACTATATAAGAAATGTGCACAATGTATCTCTTCTTCATTCAGTATTTAGTCATTGTACGGCAATAAACCGGTCAAAGAAAAAAGCGAAGAAGTTTTCATTCCCCGAAAGCAGCCAAACCAATCAGCTCTTTTCAGAGCTATGAGTTAATTAACCCTCCAGTCTGAGCTATCGACACACCAGGCATTCCTTCACCGAGAAGGAATCGGCCGATCATCCGTGGCATTCCGAAGAGGAATTGGCCGTTCAGCAGGAATCCTCAACCGAAGGATTGGCCTCATCATTCGACTGTCCGTGATCGGACAACAAGTACTACATGAAAAACAGATATATATATCAAGAAGGGGTCACACAGCTTGTTTATTCTTCATTAACCGTCTCCATTACGGAGGTTGATCCACAATCCATACGGAGTTTGTAGACTACCTGGAACCAATGACAACAACAAGAATTACTTGGAATTCAAACAAATACCAAGAAGGAGTCACACAACTTGTTTATTCTTTAATAACTGCCTCCGTTGCTGAGGTTGATCAACAGATCTTGACTCTATGGAGTTCGTAGACTACCTGGAGCCCACGACAACAACAAGAACTACTTTGAATACAAGCATATACCAAAAGGGGTCATGCAACTTGTTTATTCTTCGATAACTGCCTCCATCACGGAGATTGATCCGAAGACCTTGACTGTATGGAGTTCGTAGACTACCTTGAACTCACGACAACAACAAGAACTACATGAAAAACAGATATATATATCAAGAAGGGGTCACACAGCTTGTTTATTCTTCAATAACTGCCTCCGTTACTGAGGTTGATCCACAGATCTTGACTCTATGGAGTTCGTAGACTACCTGGAGCCCACGACAACAACAAGAACTACTTTGAATACAAACATATACCAAAAAGGGGTCACGCAACTGGTTTATTCTTCGTTAACTGCCTCCATTATGGAGATTGATCCGAAGACCTTGGCTGTATGGAGTTTGTAGACTACTTGGAATCAATGACAGCAACAAGAACTACTTGGAATGCAAACATGTTTTAAGAAAAGGTCATTGGATGACCCGGAACATATACTGTGAATTCGTTTTTGAATTTACACGATAAACCTTTGTTTACGTTAGCAGACCATAAGATCTTATTCCAGGGATTTTTTGGATGACTTAGGCCTTACTCCAGGGATTTTTGGAGACCCAGAATATATACTGTGAAAACCGACTATTCTAAAAACTGGTTGAAAGTCCTTCGGTTACGTGTGTAGACTCTTAAGCCTTACTTCAAAGATTTCATGTATAACCATGACAAAAGCTGTAAACCTTGACAAAAAGTATATGAGTTTCTGTTTCCAAAACTGTCAAAATTATCTAAATCGGTTGAAAATTGTTAAAGTTATGAGAATATCAATTTATGGGAACACGGGTACCCTGTCGGCCATCCACGTGGTAAAAAAATCAGATGCCCCTCCCCACGTCCCTCCTCACTGTATCAACGTGATTTTCTCACAGATGCTACATTTTATGGAGTTCTTAGATGTCACCGAGTTTCAGCTTTCAGCTATAAAAATTCATTGAAATATAACCACATGAATTCGAAAAAGGAACATGGGTACCCCGTCGGCCGCATAAGGGTTAAGCAAAAATTATTGATACAAAAATTTCTTCTTGTTTCGAGTGAAAATTCGCACCTTCTTCTTTATTCCTCTCATCAAAAGTTGCACACCTCCGGAGTCAACTTCCTTGGCACATTTGTTCCACATTTTGTTCATCTGAGTCGCGACCCGAGCTGTTTTTCCACTTTTCTTAAGCTTCCGCTTCATTACTGCCCAAAATGTCTCGATGGGCCGAAGCTGTGGACAGTTGCGTGGATTTATGTTTTTATCGATAAAATTTTCGTTATTATCGCGGTACCACTGGATGACTTCCCGGCTGAAGTGGCAACTCGCCAAATATGGCCAAAACTTCACGGGACCTTTATGGCCTTTATGGAAGGTCGACCGCGGTTTCGACCGCGGTTTTTGAGACATTCCTCCTTGTACAGATTCGAGTCCATCGTCTTTTTCGTCACAAACACTTAGGTCTTTGCCCCACAGTTGTATATCCCTTACCAAAATCATCCGTTTTTTGCAAGTTTGTCCAAAATCAAACTTAAACTTCGCAGAAACTAGGGTAAAGTGCCTAATAGTGGACCCCAACCAATAGTGGAACCTCCAGCCATTTTGCATTATTACAGAACATTGTAAACATTTTGCTATGAAGTTTCATCAGGAGAACCTACCTTACAGTCCTGTGATTCGATTACATGAATTGGAAATGCTATGGAAACTAAAATTAGATGATTTTTTACAATTCTATAAAACATAAACACGAGAGTGTCCATTATAGGAATATTTTGGGGGGTTCATAATAGGAAGAAGAACGTTCCGAAACGGAACATAAAAATCAAATGGAGTGTCGACTATAGGGAAGCAATTTCCTATTATGGACCCCCAGGGGGTCTACTATAGGGCGAATTCAGTCAGACTTTAAAATGTTAATTTCAACGAATAACGTCGAGTATTTGAGTGTTTCATGTATGTATCGTGAAGAGGAGATGCAGACCTTGATATTAGATATCACGCAGAATTAATATTTTGAAAATTTGCACTCCTTATACCAGGAAGAGCAAAATTTCACTACTAGGGGTCCACTATTGGGCATTTTACCCTACTCCTCGTGCCGTCACCATGTAGAATTTTTGGCTAGGAAGCTGTCCGAAATCCATTTTGACGTAGGCTTTATCGTCGATGAGCAGGATTATCAACGTGGGTGTGCAGACTTTTTTCTCTCCTTTCGGCTACCATCTGGAATAATTTTTGACACGCTGCACGAAACTTCGTAAAATTTATACCACAGCAAGTGGGCGCCTAGGTAGACAAACCGCTGTAAAAGAATTCTTGCAGCGGTCATTTTCCGTACCGCTGCAATACTATAAATGATTCCGGATTCTAAATGGACATAGCTTTAAAGGGGTATAAAATAAAGCATAAAATAATGCTTTTTAGAATGAGAAAACTTATGGATGTTTTTTAGGTATTAATAAAATAATATATATGTTTGACTATATTTTTCGTCCATTTCTCATATCAGTCCCATTCCCATGTGTTTTTTCATATGATCATCAAAAAATCATAAAATGAAAAGATTTAAAGTGTCTGTCCATTTATTCTTCGATTAGCCTTAAGGCGGGATTAGACCACTAGGCAAACAAGAAACCAATAACACTCATCCGACCGTGATAGGTTTTACTTACGAACGAAAGACTTTATTTTAAAATCGCTATATCTCAGCCGTTAGTGAACCGATTTTAACAATTTGGGGACTCACAAATTTTCCCGTCCATCAAGATTTGTTTGAGATGACCTCCGATCGGACCAAAAATGACCTTTGTGGACCTCAAAACGTCGGAGCAAGTCGTGATTTTCATACAAATTGCGTGTTGATATTAGTAAGTTATTTCGGAATCCGAAAGATTGGATATGGGAATTTTCTCTCAGAAATTCCTCCAGGTCTTCTTCTTAATGGCATTACATCTCTCACTAAAACATTGTCGCCTCGCAGCTTAATGTTCATTGAGTTTTCCCACGGTTATTAGGTTTGTAAGCCAAATTTTCAGATGAGGCTCGAAAAACTTGAACGATTAGTGACCATCTCAATTACAGGTGCAATGAGCAGTACACCATCAAGTGCACTAAATGCTTTACTGTACATAATTCCTCTGCATCAAATTATACAATTAGAAGTTGAAAAGAGTGCTTTGATGATCAGAAGATCTGAAAACCTCTTAGGAGGTGACCTTAAGGGTCATCTTAGCATTCCAAAAAAACTTCAGTATAAACTCCCTAGTACTAAATAATGAAGACTGGTGCAGAAAAAGTACAATTTCAATCGACTGTTCAAAGTAATTGATCCTGGGCACAGTACATGGTTAAATGGAGGACCGAAACTTCGCTCAGGATCAATTACGTTTTATACTGACGGTTCAAAACTGAACAACCAAGTGGGAGCAGGAGTTACTGGCCCTGAGATAGACATATCGATTTCCATGGGAAGTTGGCCATCCGTATTCCAAGCGGAAGTTCACGCAATTCTAGAGTGTTCTGTAATATGTATGTTTGCATAAAAATTACAGATACTCAAATATATGCATATGCATAATGTCCGACGGCCAAGCCGCTTTTTTTGCTCTAAAGTCGGCAACATGCACTTCAAAACAAGTTTGGGAATGCATTCAGTCCCTACAAAAACTGTCTTGTCGCAACCAAGTCAATCTATATTGGGTTCCAGGACACTGTGGAATAGGTGGTAACGGAAAAGTCGATATGGTGGCGGGACTCGGATCATCAAGTCGCTCACAGGACCGGAACCTTTTTGCAGCTTGCCAACTTCTTCTCTTAGTATGAAGCTGGAATCTATGAAAATAGAAACCAATTTTAGAAACACAACCAATGCCAGGCAATCGAAACGCTTTATCACTCCAAATGTTTCCATGAATCGCAACATTTTAGAATTATCTTAAAGAGACCTAAGCACTGATACGGGTCTCATTACAGGTCATTGTCCGAGCCGATATCATTTGAAGCTTATAGGGAAACTTCAAAATGATCTGTATCGCTTCTGTGATATAGAAAAAAAAAAGATTCGGAGCATCTGTTATCGGCAATTTTTCGAACAAGCCGAAAGTTCTTCACCAAAGGGGCTTATAGAACCACTTGAGGTTGGTAGAACGAATCCCAATTCGGGGGTGCATTTCATTCGAAAAGCTGACCCGTGTTGGGGGAGAAGATGTTAGTCAAACAATGGCGCTCACTTCCAATAGCGATACGCCATATTGACATAGCTGACAAATTGGATAATGTGCTATCCCTGCCTTTCAGGTTTTATTTCGAACCTATAAATCTCGATAAGTTCCTCCTTTGTTGGACAAATGGACGAATATACATGAGGTGTCGGGCCGTTTGTCCGAATGTCTTTTGGCCGAACAAGTCATTTGGTCAAATGTCGTTTGGCCGAATGATTGAAAAACATATCTTAGATTGTGAGCAAAGAAAAGTGAGTAATGGAAAGCATGTAGTGAGAATTACATAAAGTGTAAAGCGAGAAATGAGGAATGAGACATTTTTCACATCTCATAAGGAATTGGAAGTGAGAAGTGAAGTAACAAGTGAGAAGTGAGAAGTGAAAAATGAAAAGTGAAGAGTGAGAAGAACGAAGTGAGGAGTGAAAAAGATGAATTAAAAATTGTGATATTGTTCCTTATCACCTCGATCTCTTTTTATCCATCATCATTCTTCTTTCTTCTTCCTTATTCCTTCTACCTCTTTCTCTATTTATTACTCCTTCTTCTCTCTTTTTCCTCCTTCCTTTTTTTTCTCCATCTTCCTTTTCCTTTTTCGAATTTCCTTTTTTTTTTTCTTCCGTTTTTTTTATCTTCCTTCTTCTTTTTCTTTCTTTTCCCTCCTCCTTTTTTCCTTCCTTCTTCTTTCATTTCTCTGTCGCTTCCTTCTTCCCTTCTTCCATCATATACTTTCTTCATCTTTCTTTCTTCTTTCTTCTATCTTATTTCTACTTCCTCTACCCTTCTCCAGTTTTCCTTCCTTCACCTTTATTTTCCTTCTTTCATCTTCTTTCTTATTTTTTCTCTTCTTCCTTCTGTCATTCTCTTACTGCCTTCTTCCTCTTTCTTCTATCTTCTTCCTTATATCTTCTTCCTTCTTCATTCTCCCTTCTTTCTTCTTTTTTCTTTTATCCTCCTTCTTCCTTCACTTCTAGACATTTCGCTACTCACTTTCCAATTATCATCTCACTTCTCACCCCTTCTTCTGTGCATTACTATGATATTGATGAGGATCACTTGCATTTAACCCTTATGAACGTAAAGCGATTTTTAACCATTATATTCATTCACATTGAACGTGTTTTCGGTTTGTTGTTTTCAAACGACATCGCGAATTTAAGGGTTAAGCCAAAAAAATCATGAATAATTGCGAAATAATAGCATCACTATGCAAAAAATGTTTAGGGGCCCTCCTTAACCGTGCGGTAAGACGCCCGGCTACAAAGCAAGACCATGCTGAGGTGCCGGTTTAGGCAATTTTCGGATTGGAAATTGTCTCGACTTCCCTGGGCATAAAAGTATCATCGTGTTAGCCTTATGATATACGAATGCAAAAATGGCTACTTGGCTACAGTTCCTGTTTGAGTGATAAAACGGCCTACTTTTCCATACCAATGAAATGGGTGCTTTTATGGGCATTGTGCAACTCAAATGAGTTAAATAAAATCATTATGCAACCCATTTGGGTGCTATAATAAAATGCAACATCGGAACAGTAGTTACATGACTACATTTTGCTGAATTAGCTTGGGTATGTGTTCAAATAGTGTATTCTCTGCGTCGCGTTATAAATGAAATAGTTTGATGAACATGACATCAATTTTTTTCAAAGGCCAATTCATTTATCGCTTCGATGTTTGTCGAGCTATGCAAAGTGGGAAGATAACATGGAACCCAATTGTTCTCCAGAAATATGATTTATTGACAAGAATGATCTTCTAAAGTAAATTAGACTGTATGAATTTGGTACAGATTCATCATATTAAAGCCCATTTTTCGTTATTATGAAAAACACACGATCAGACCGATTCAACTACTCGAGCTGAGTCGAATTGTATTTGAGTTTGTATACCACAACACTTCTAACGGAAAATAGGTTCTGGTGTAAAATGAAAACCTTTCAGTAAAACTTAGTTTTAGAAACGGCTAAACATCCAATCCAATGACCGGGCGCAGATTTGCGCAAGTCGTCATTATGATATCCTAAAACTAGGCAAAAAATGCTACAAAATGATATAGTGAACGACCATTTCAGCCCTTTTCTTCCTAGTTAAAAATCAAATTGAATTTTATTATTAATTTCCATACATTTTCTATGGGACAAGAAAAAACACATCAAAACACCTCAGCTTAGAAAAATCCTGGTAATTTAATTTTTGAATTTTTTTTTTCTAATGATTCTCGAAGTATTATAGAAGTCGGGAAATATGAAATAATTGTGAAACCAGATTTTTTTTTTGGGTTTTTGCCATCGCGAAATTACTGTGCGCTGTTTCCCCGGTGCGTCAGCAGCAGATTGCTCAAACCAGCAACATTTGCACGGCAAACGACGTCTCCCCTCCGATGGCCTCCCAACAAGTTCAACCGCCGGTGAACATGAATATTTCTCCACAGGATATCGGCCATAGGTATAAAGCAGCTCTAGAGCGAGAGGTACAGGAATTACAGCAACAGTTATCTAACATGAAGCGTATCTCCAGCCAGTTCGATCAAAGTCTAGCTTTAGGAAGAAACAGAGCGTCAGTAGCAGCAAATACTAGTTGAAGTAATACCACACGTGCAGGTTTGTCAAACCTGCAGGTCCCGTTACTAGAATTAGGTAGACAAGCTAAAATCTCGCACAGCTGTCCAGTAGGAACTCAAGCTAGGGTCAGTTTCATTGAGCAGAATATTCCTCAATACTCAGAGTTCCAGTTCAAAGTTACACAGGAACCCGTCAAACTATTCGCCATATAGTCAAACTGAAGTTTCTAACTACTCTTTAAGTAACGTGCCTGTGGTTTCCGCCAGCAATTCGTGTCACCAAATTGGACTAAGCGCTCCGAATCCTTTCGTCGCGAGTGGAAGAAGTGATGCGAACTCGTTCATCGCAAGTGCTCCTCATGTCCAGCAATCTGCTTTCCCGACCAGTGTATCGTCCTACCCATTCGTCGCGAGTGTACCGAGTGTTCCAAATCCTGTTGTTACACCGGCAGTTTCCCAAGTGTACAATCCAATCGTCTTACAACAAATCGCCGCAAGGCACGTCGTACCCAAGAAGCTACCTGAATTCTTCGGCGATCCCCCAGATTGGCCGTTGTTCGTAAGCAGTTATTACAACTCAACTCGTATGAGTGGGTATACAGACGACGAGAATCTTATGAGACTTCAGCTCTGCTTGAAGGGGAATGCGAAGGAGACAGTTCGTGGAAATCTGTACCATCCGTCTTCTGTGCCACAGATCATGACCACCTTGGAGACACTGTACGGACGCCCGGAACTAATAGTGAAGTGCCTAATGAGCAAAGTCTACTCAACGCCGGCGCCGAAAGCGGACAAGTTGGAGAGCCTCATCAGCTTCGGACTAGTTGTGCAGAACCTTTGTAGTCAGCTGCAGAGTATGGGAATGATTACTCACCTATCAAACCCGTCTTTGCTGCAAGAACTGGTGGACAAGCTTCCGGCTAGTATTAAACTAGACTGGGCAATATACCAACGACAGATTCCTGTGGTGGATTTGCGAGCGTTCGGCGCTTATATGAATTCGATAGTATCTGCAGCCAGCAATGTTACGCCGGTGAAACGGCTGGAGAAGTTTAAGGGAAAAGAAAAAGGGTTCGTTAACGCGCTTTCTACAGAAGTAGATCTAAAAACTGATAGTGCAGTGAAGAAGGATGAATTCAACGTTATTGCAGCATACCAGCCGAAGCCGTGTTTAATGTGCAAGAAGGATGGACACAAGTTGAGAGATTGCAACAGTTTCAAGCAATTGTCACTGGAGAAACGTTGGAAGACCACTCAGCAATTGAGCTTGTGTCGTCGGTGCTTAATTCCTTACGGTAAATGGCCATCACGGCCTGTGGCATGGGCAACTGAGACGCACGTCATCACAAACTTTTACATCCCGGAGATCCTCAACAATCGACTGCTGCAGTCACAGTGTCAACGAAAAGTCGGGATACTACAACAGCGACAGTGAACGTTCATCGTGAGTTTCCGTGTCCAGTGCTCTTTTGGATTCTTTCTGTAACACTGTATGGGAATAGTGCGTCGATCAACACGTTGGCATTTCTCAACGATGGCTCATCACACACGTTGGATTACGTGCGAACCGTTAAAAGTTTAGATCTTCTTCCACAGTCTTTGCAGTACGAAGTGATGGCAGACAAATTCTCAAAGGTCTGCTAGTGCACAGCTATTCTACTGCTGCACCTCGTATCTTGATTGGTGTCGACAATGCCAAACTGTTGCTGACGTTGAAAAAATGGGAAAGAAAGTACAGCGAACCAGTTGAGACGAAAACGAGGCTAGATTGGACCATATACGGTAAAGCTGAAAGTCTGGTAGTATCGTCCGAACATCTTCTCCACCATATTTGCGCATGTACGACTGATCAACAGCTGACACTTAGGTGTCGCTCAAGTTCCACAAGTAGAGGCCGAGAAAGATCGGACGTCACGTGAAATCCTGGAGAACTTAACCATCCGCACAGCATCCGGAAGATTTCAGACAGGTTTATTGTGGAAGTTTGACTGTGTTGAGTTTCCTGATAACCGATACGTAGCAGAGAGGCGATTGGCGTGCCTAGAGAGAAGTTTGGCCAAGAAACCGGACTTATACGCAAATGTCAGACAACAGATCCTCGATTATCAGGCAAAAAGCTATGCGCACAAGCTTGCCGAAGAAGAATCAAGCAGTAGTGCACCAAAAAAGGTCTGGTATTTGCCATTATTATTATATTACAGAATCCTAACAAGCCGGAAGATCGCCAAGCGCAGAGCTTCTGTGGCGCGACAATTCAGATGATCCGGTGGAAGAGTACGTGATGGACGTAGCGACGTTTGGATCAACATGTTCACCATGCTCTGCCCAATATGTTAAGAACAAGAACGCAGAGGAATGTAAACATGTGTACCCGGAAGCTTCAGCAGCCACAGTGGAGAACACCTATGTAGATGACTACGCAAACAGCTCCGATACAGTGGATGAAGCTGCTTGCCTTACTGTAGAGGTGAATGAAATCCACGCAAGTGCGCAAGTGCGAGCTTTGAAATCCGAAATTGTCTTTCCAATTCCAAACAAGTTCTCCGAAGGATTGGGGAACAAAGTACGGAATCATCGAAAAGTTTCATTGCGGAGAAGTCTACAGACTCAGAGCGAGTCCTGGGTATGACATGGCAGCCAGAAAGTGACGAACTTACCTTCGCTCTTAAGTTTCGGCCAGACGTGCAACATCTACTATCGGAAAATGCCATCCCAACGAAGCGCCAGGTTCTAAGAGTGGTAATGAGTATCTTCGACCCACTTGGGCTTGTTGCATCGTTCGTTGTAGAAGGAAAATGCTTGATTTAAGATATCTGCAGAGCGCAAGTGGATTGGGACGATCAAATTCCAGAAAATCTAGACACTCGATGGCGAAGCTAGTCGAAGGTGCTCAATAATCTCAACCAGGTAAAGATTCCTCGCTCCTCGACCCTCATAGTCTGGGTAGACTGGAACTCCACGTATTCGTTGACACAAGTGAGGAAGCATATGCATGTGCTGCTTATTTTCGGATTGTAAACCGCGGATAAGTACGCTGCACACTTGTGTTGGTCAAAACCAAAGTAGCTCCTCTACATTCAATAATGTCAATTCCCCGACTTGAACTACAAGGTGTAGATATCGGAGTTCGCCTGATGAAGTCGGTACAGGACAATCACACGCTACCGATTAGCCGTCGTTTTTTTCTGGGGAGTTTCCAAAACGGTGCAGTCCTGGATTCGTTCAGACCAGTTTGTGGCATACAGGATCAGTAAAATTTTGAGCGAAACAAGTGTAGATGAATGGAGATGGGTCCCACCACGACTAAATGTAGCAGATGACGCAACGAAATGTAACTAACTAAGGGCCTAACTTTCAAACAGGCGTTCGTTGGTTCACCGGACGGCACGGCAAATGCTGAGTAAAGCGTACCATTTGTACTGGCGTACATGAAGGAAGAAAATAGACCCCATCTCGCAGTTCTTAGCCTCTTACCCAGCAACTGCTACCTCCTCGTGGTGCTGGCCGGGATACGAGCAATCTTAGGGCAGATCGGATAACCAACCCCGGTGGGAACTATGGTCGTATGCTGACTGGGAAGGGGGGATTTGCTCCTCTCTGGAGGTGCAAATCTCACTGAGCGTCTGATCTCCATGTCAGGATCGGCTCACAGCAGCGTCTGTTTTCCATGTTAGGGGCGGCTGATCATCGTCCGAGTGCCAGCGAGGGACTCTA
This sequence comes from Armigeres subalbatus, assembly GCF_024139115.2. NCBI lineage: Eukaryota > Metazoa > Arthropoda > Insecta > Diptera > Culicidae > Armigeres > Armigeres subalbatus. The sequence goes on along the minus strand of NC_085139.1, from coordinate 256,888,898 downwards.
AGTGAAACTATGCACCATGGTCCACCAGGAATAAGGAGGAATGATCCTCCGGAAATTTAGGGGGTTTGGTGTCAGGCACTGCAAGCCAGCCTTTGAAAAAACATAAGCAACGAATAATCAACAAGAGAGTACGGACCGGAACCATCGGCGAAGACCACTGCGACGAAAAGGGACTAGCGATTGGAAACTCGGTTCGTGGAACTGCAAATCTCTCAACTTCATCGGGATTCGGCATCGTAGCGCTGCAAGAGGTTTGTTGGAAGGGATCAATGGTGCGAACGTTTAGAGGTAATCATACCATCTACCAGAGCTGCGGCAGCACACACAAGCTGGAAACAGCTTTCATAGTAATGGCCGATATGCAAAGGGGTGTGTTCAGGTGGTGGCCGATCAATGAAAGAATGTGCAGGTTGAGGATCAAAGGCCGGTTCTTCAACATGTGTGGCCTAATTCCGTCGAACGAGCTATCCGTTGATTTGATCGCTTGTATGCTGTCTTCTCCGCAACTCTGCAACTCCGGGGGTGCCCGACGAGGAAAGAGGCAAAGTCATGGCCTGCTATTCATTAGTCAATGTTAGCAACCGAACTGTTTTACGGGTGATATTTACATATCTGTCATCTGTCGCACGGAGTGGATTGCTCAATTTCTATCATGTATCACCCTCACATTCCCCTTCTTCTCTCATCAAAAAAGAGAAAAAAAACATTGACTTGCGATTTTCATAAAACAACTATTCATATCATTTTTTTTAACGCATTTTTTTTTACATTACAGCCAAGTTTAATTTTACAATTCAGTATCCAATATCCGTACTCAATTCCCATATTCAAAATCATCCTAATTCAAATATTTCAATCCTACGTTTGATACGATTTTCCAATCCATACGCAAATGCATATTTACTAAACAAATTAATCCAGCCTTTTTTTTAGCCTTCTGAACTGTCAACTATTTTTATGTTCATGATCTTCCATCTGTATTCCTTCTTATTTTTTTGCAAATATATCCAGCATTGCAATCCAAAACCAAATAGAATTCGAGCCGGCAGACCATATCCAATATAATTTTGATGGCCTTCCAACGGGAAAAGTCAAAACAATATCGGTGGCTCTCCAAACATACTCTGTATTCCTTCAAGCTTAAGCCAATCAGTCCGGCACTCTCACACAACACCTTTGAAATTCAAATTTGTAACGTTGCGTTCTGCCGGTCCACCGCATTAACGTTTCTTTGACGCGAACAATCCGCCCCTCTTCTACACAACCATCAAAAGCTGCAACAATCCGATACTCTTCCAGAGCACCTTCGACAACACAAGCAGAAAACCGATGAGAAAACAAATCATGTTTAATCGAAACCGAAGAAACAACAAATCATTACATCTGCAAAACAAATCATTTGCTTCGACGCTACTTCAGAGTTCTTTCGATATTAAAACTCGTTTCGTCAAACCCATAAGAAAACAATTAACTTATTTCGGCGCTCTTCTAGGGTGTCTTTGACGTCACAAGCCAAAACCCGTGGGCAAATCATCCAATCCGTCGCTCATAACATCACATATCGAAACCGATGAGAGAATAAATCATTTATGCTGGCGCTCTTTCACTTTTTAAGTCGAAACCGTTGAGAAACAACACACATTACAAGTCGAACCCGATGAGCAAATCATTCAATCCGACGCTCTTCCAGAACGTCTTCTACATTACAAGTCGAAACCAATGAGAAAACAAATAATTTTTCTGGCGATCTTCCCTTCGACATCACAAGTTGGAACCGAAGAAAAATGTCCCAATCACACCCACAGGATACTTACAGAACAATAATTTCCAATCAGGAACAACCTGACAGGATCGCAAAATGTGTGGCCTAAGTTAAGGATGCCATCCAACAGCTTAAGACCAATAAAGCAACTGGTAAGGATGGTATCGGAGCTGAGCTCATCATGATGGGTCCGGAAAAGCTGGCCACTTGCTTGCACAAACTGATAGTCAGAACCTGGGAAACTGAACAGCTACCGGAGGAGTGGGAGGAAGGGGTTATATGCCCCATCTACAATAAAGGCGACAAGCAGGAGTGTAAGAACTTTCGAGCGATCACCATCCTTAATGCCACCTACAAAGTGAAATCCCAGATCATCATCCGCGGTATGTCACCATTAGTGAACGAGTTATCAAGTTGAGGGAAGTTATCAAGCTGGCTTCGTTGACGGCCGCTTGACAACGGACCAGATCTTTACTGTACGGCGCACCATCTGTTCATTGATTTCAAGGCGGCATACGACAGTATCGACCGCGTAGACTTATGGAAAACTGTGAACGAGAACCGCACCAAAAGTGTCATGTAGACCAACCGATAGTCATCTACGGACATGAAACATGGACAATGCTCGAGGAGGACTTGCAAGCACTCGGAATATTCAAAAGAGGGGTGCTTAGGACCATCTTTGCCAGTGTGCAAGAAGACGGTGTGTGGCGGCAAAGGATGAACCACTAGCAACTGTATAGTCCTAGTCCTCTATTAATCAAGGGTGGGCCGGATAACACATGAACAAAGTGGACCAAAACCGTCTATCAAAACAAATAAACACGGCACTGGGTTGTGGCGTCCATCTTGGTGGGGGCATGTAGTCTGTGCATAGAGAGATAGTGAGATTCGAGTTACCTTGGACATTAGGCAGGCTGCAGGCTGGGTGGTTGGGCAGCTCTGTCCCAGCATTCCTCGGGCTCGGACACGGGATAGCGGCATACGGCTCAAAGACCACTAGCTCGGGACTTGCCGGAACCTTCCTTAAAATTTTCCACTCCGGTATGCTGGGTCGAACACTTAATCCCGGGGATTCTTTATCAAACCCCAATTATCGTCGACCACTTTTCTCCCAGCTCGATCTTAATCGCCACCTCTTTCCCGATCACTTCTTCACTGTCACTCCACCTCCATCTTTTTTCTCTCTTCTCTGCTCTCCCCCTCATGCCATCAGTATTCACTGTTTTCTTCCCTCTTGCATCCAGACAGGCACCATTGCAGAATAATCGTGGAAGGGGTAGGAGTGGATGGGTTGTGAAGTTTTTTTTTAATCTCAATCTCTTAATCTTTTAATCTTTTAATCTCAAAAGTTTTTTTTAATCTTTAATCTCAGATTGTTTTTTTTATGCTCAGTTTTTTTCTGAATCTATAATTTAATTCAAGTTGAAGTTATTAAGTTACTGTACATTAATATTTTTTCAGTTATCATGATCTCTAAGATTTCTTTTTTTACCAGTTGTTGGTAACGAACCCTTGTGTGACCGGTTTGCAGCTTCGAGACAACTACCTGCTCCTTTTGGGAGGTAGAGTCGCACCAAGGACCAATAGAGTCAATTGTTTTTCTCATGAACGCTAACCTCCTGGTATCCCATAGTAGAGCCCAGTCCTGGCCGCAGACACTTCTTGCTCATTTTTTACGTCAACCAGCGGGCTGGAACAAGAATAGTGTTGAATATCGTATCCAGCACGTATCGGAGCGCCGGAGTTGCATCACAACGCGAAAATCGGACGACTGCGATGGGCCGGGCACGTACCCAGAATGTCGGACAATAACCCGGTGAAAATGGTTCTCGACAACGATCCGATGGGTACAAGAAGGCGAGGTGCGCAGCGGGCAAGGTGGATCGATCAGGTGGAAGATGACTTGCGGACCCTTCGTAGACTGCGTGGTTGGCGACGTGTAGCCATGGCCGGACCGAGCCGAATGGAGGAGACTCTTATATACCGCACCGGCCACTTCGGCCTTAGTCTGAATAAATAATAATAATAATCATATCCAGCACTGGGAGAGGAGTCGGCGGCGGTGTACCCTTTGATGCCGCAGAGGCCGGGGATCACGGTAGAACTGGCGGAATTCGTAAGGACCACGATGGGTTTGTTCTCCGGAGGTGTGACCGCAACGAAGACAGCTGCAGCTTCTGACGGAAGTATGCTGCATTGCCGACTCGGCTGTCCGACCTAACCACGATTGGGCCTGAACCTCCGAAATAGATATCTCGGCTGGAGATGAAACCATCGGAGTAGCGTATCTCGTTGTTGGTACGATGTTTCTTCGCAAGGGTTGGTCCGGGACTTAAAAACAACCTTCACCACCCGGAAACGTGCTTTGAAGGTGAGCCACCGATAGATGTCTACACCGAGAATTCGAACCATTTTTCGGTTCGGGATGGGCTCGAGGCAGAGTTTTATGAACGACTCTGCTAGTTGGAAGCGACCGTGACATATGTGTCCCTGGACGCACTTACCCAAGTACTTACCGGCGTTCATTGTGAATCCGACGGATGAGACTCAACGGTAGATAGCACTAACCGCTGCTCGCGTCTTTATCCTAGTTCGTTCAGGAGTCCTTTCGACGACGACAAGAAGAATGTCGCCGGCGTAAACAAACAAGTGAACGTTTACGGGTAAAACGCCGAAGAATTCTTTAATAGCAATAAGGCAAAGAGAAACTGCTAGAACCGACCCTACGGGATACTCCAGTTCCTTCAGCATATTCGTCGGATGCAGTGCCACCGATCAGCACCTAGAAGGTTCGTCTAGTGAGAAAGTTTTTAATGAAGGCAAGCATGTTGCCGGTAATGTCCCATTCTTGAAGTTTCCTTAGTGCGTGCAAGGCCCTACATAAGTTTGTCGCTGAAACGTGCACACTGACAATGTTTGACCAATCGGAGTAGGAACCATAAATATTTGATCGAGTTTCTTAGGTTGAACCAATTCTTTTGTGTAAATTGGTATTTTTTGACAATCAAATAAAATTTTCTATTTTTCAATTTATATTTGTCGATTTCTCTCCGTCTTTGTAGATGGTTTTCCTAATTTCCTTAATCCGCATGCAATTTAACATTATGCATCTCTGTATCCTCCACGCCTTGGATATTTTTCAGTTTAGATGAGTTGCAGTGAATCTTTATTCGAGATCCACTCTTCTTGGCAACTGAATCAAACCAGAGCACGCAATCGCCCAGGATGGATATCTTGAAGTTGGCATTCGGTGTGCGAAGAACTCCCAACAAAAAGAAGGATCCTAGATGACATTTGACCAGTAACAAATATTTCTTCATTAGTAGAAAATCGAGCGCATTACCATCTTTCGATCAATTTGAATAAATGCTACAGTAAATGATCTTTCAGGCGCTTGGTCAATTTATTTCGTTTATCATTCAAATAAATTCGATTAGCCTGCCGTGACTTGATTCGTTCTGGCGTTTATAATGATGGTCACTGTTTTGATACAGCAAGTTTATTTTTATCGAACATTATAAGACGACTTGAAATGAAAGCATTTGAAAACCTTCCATCTGCTTTCATGAGTGCCGTAGAAGTGGTGACACAGAAGATAAAACAACCATTTGATTAGTGCAAATGCAAGTAATTGTTCAATTTTACAATTTCGGACGAGATGATCTCCGGTGATTTATCATCATTGCACGAACAATTCAAAACGACCTTGAACATACGATCTGTGTTGTCCTGTGTGTTGCGAAATCCGGTGCTGCTTGTTAGCCAAATAATGACGAAGCAATCAGCTGAGGATCTTGGCTCGGTTTAATCTTATTGGAATTGGATGGCGCTTTCCAGAATATATTTTGATTATGTTGCCCGAAATTCGATTATCATCCTGGTGCTAAATGACCTCGCCATTTCGACGGGTGACCGGTTCGGAAAAAAGATGAGTATCTATAAATGAATATTACCTTCACCGAGCGGTGGATGCCATTCGTGTTCGCGGGAAGGAAGGTGCCAATTTGCAAGAAATATACACCGTCCGGTTCGCTTCGTTCGCCTATTTATCTGTCTGTATGTTTCCTTGCGCCACAGCACTACTGGCTGGTGGTCGTTTGCGATCGTTGTCTCTTGTGATGTATTTTATCCCATGCAATTGACCTGACAATTACTGCAACGGATGCTGTTTTCCGTCCCTTGCTTATGATCAGCTGCACTTGATTCGATGCCACCGTCGTTGCCGTCGCGAATTCCGCTGCAAGGACAGCCACATACGAAGTGATAGATTATTAGACGACGACGGTGAGCTGAGCAGCGCACTGAGCTAATCAACGTTGAGAGTCCTTGACGAATCCTTCAAGATCTTTCACTTCTCCCGAATGCACTTGTTATTCACAAAAATCCCAGTAGGCACCCGCGCACTGATTTCCACCAATTACATCTCTTTTCACCGATTGCTATGATTCCAACAGGATTTGTTTCAGCCACTTTTCGAATAAAGCAACAAATGACTACAACTTTTTTGCACTTGCTACCCCCGCTGCCCTCCCAAACACACCCATACGCCACACTTCACACATCCAAACACTTGCACCACCTGTGCCACTTCAGACTACGGACCCGCTCCAAAACAACACTTCCTCCTTTAAACTTATTTCACAACATCCACCCCTTCGTGGTTCAGGGACCGTCTTCACAGGCTACTTCCGTCCGATTGCGACCTAGTTCACCACTTCGTTCCACTGCCCTTTTCTTCTAGGTTCTTCCCACAATCAGTCACGCCACCCGAGAAGACAAGAGTCACATCACAGGTACACTCCCGTCGTCGTTCGTTCGTTCAATCAGTACAATCAGTCGTCCCCGTCCGTCCGTTCGATGTGAAAATTTTCAATGTTTTGATTTGACGTTTTGATTTGCAGTCCTCGTAAAGAGTCATCGTGGTGTTCTGCTTAGATGCTCTCTCGTTCGACGCTCTCTCTTTCTTCGCTCTCTAACTCGTGACAACAACATTTAATGGCAGCGATCGGCCCGACGTTGGACGCATTTTGTCCAACATTGGCCCGTTCTAGGGGGTTTCTGCGAACCAATCAAAGCTGGCGGGAGAGCTTTGCTCTCTTCGAATCACCTTCTCTCCGCTCTCACTCGTGCGAACACGTGAGTGAGCTTGTGTGTGCATGTTTTGTTGACAGCAAACTGTCACCAGGTACTGGCCGCTGGCTGATGCGCCTACCCGAGCAAAACTCCTACGGATATTAGATGAGTCCGACAAAGCGTTGCCAAGGCAACGATTGTGTACCTAAACATACAATAAAAAATGTGTTGATTTCGTTGAGTCATATTTGCTGCTTCGATTGCCGGGTTGGAAAATTAAACTGAAACGTTTCGAAAACTGAAAGGACAATGTCATTCAAGGACGTTCGAGGTGAGTTTCTAAATTATTACAACTCAATACCCTAAATGCATTTATGAGAATCTGTTCTATCATTTAATGTTTGCCGACTGCATACTCATGAGTGCAAATCATTCAAACACGTATGCTTGTTTTTCCATCAACTACAATTTTAATGAAAACAGTTTGAACAACGTTGATAACACCTTCAAAGTAACCATTAGCTGCAATTAGATTGTCTCTGATTGATGGGCTTCCCTACTGAAAATGAATTGATTTTGCTTTTTTGTTCATTTTTCTTGGAAAAGAGAGAATCATTACAGGTCTAAGGTCAAAGAATCATTACAGGTCTAAAATAATTATGGACTTCGTTGAAAAGTGGTAAACTCATCATCAATTTTTAGCAAGCCCTCAATTTCCAGACAAGTTCTCAAGCAAATTTGGGCTACAAAGTAATACAGAAAATTACAGATTTTAATACGATTCCTCGGTTTCCGGAATTATAATAACAATCTTGACGTCTATGAGATGTCCGAAGAAATTGTGTAAGTGTAGTCATTGGCGTAACTAGCCCCGATGCATAGGGGGGACTATAGCCCCTTCATCTATTTTATCGATTTAGAGCTTCTTTTCAAAAATTCTCGAACATTTCACGCTTTCGTAGTGGTAATGTGATAAATACGGTCCAACCACCTAAGGCAATTGCAGAACAATCAGACTAATCCATATTCTCTTTTCTCAAGCACGCGCTCTCTGTTACCAGCCGATGATTGCTACAATGACTCAAATTGATAGTGTTCGGCTTTTGCGTCTAAGTGTACCCGAGCAGGAGAAATTGGCTCAATAATACTTAATTCTGTTATTGATACCATACTCTGTTATGAACTAGCCCTGCATATGAGGTAAAATACCAAAGGAATAATACCAAAAACTAATATGCACAATACTTAAGCCATAACAAACTCAGTTATCAAATTGAATTTCAATACCAAATGCATAACCAATTATTATTCGTTTGGTATTGAAATACCTAAGCATGGTATGCATATAAGTTTTTGGTATTATTTTTTGGTATTTTACCTCTTATGCAAGGCTAAATCATACCAATTTCTGTTATCGAGGTCGTCGCTCCTGCTCGGGTAGTAGCGCTCAACTTTGTCCTGCACACTCAAAAGGCAGTATGTGACGAATCGCCGTCAGGATCCCACAGATAGGCAGTGGATATTTTTGCATATTTCATGAATATTCTATCTATCTCAAATGAAAAAAAAAGTATTATTCCTCCAGGGATTCCGACGGGAATCTTCCAAGGATTTCGATGAGAATCCTTTAGTGGTTCCGACGAGAATATTCCAGGGATTCTCCAATCCTCCAAGCATACCGAAGGTAACCTCCATGGATTCTGAAGGCAATCCACGTGGGACTCCGATAGGAAAGTTCCAGGGAGTACGACGGGAGTATTCCAGGAATTCATACGGGAATGATTCCGAAGTAGCAACGGGAATGTTGCAGAAATTCTGTCGGAAATCCTCCAGGAATTCTAACGTAGGCAATATTCCAGGAATGTAGAAGCAAATCGTCGAATGATTCCGAAGCAATCTGTCGAGGGATTCTGAAGCAAATTTTCGAGGGATTCCGAATTAATCCTCCAGGGATTCTGTGAAAAATCCTCCAGCGATTTCGAAGGGATGTTGAAGCGAATGTTCGAATGATTCCTAAGTAATTCGTCGAGGGATTCCGAAGTAAATCGTCGAGGAATTCCGAAGCAAACCGTCGATAAATTCCGAAGCGAATAGTCAAATGATTCCAAGGCAAATCGTCGAGCGATTAAAAAAAAATCGATTCCTAAGGGATTCCTAAGCAAATCATTGAGGGATCCCGAGGCAAACCGTTGAGAGACTCCGAATTAAATATTCAAGAGATTCTAAAGCAAATCGTCGAAGTTTTCCGAAACAAAACGTCAAGGAGTTCCGAAACAAATCTTCGAACGACTCCGGAGGAAATCCGAAGCAAATTAACGAGAGATTCTGAAGTAAATCCTCCATGGATTATTAAGGGTATTATACTTCGATGATTCTGGAAAAATTTCTTTAGAGATTCCAATGAGAATTATTTTCGGATTCTGATGATAGTCCTTCTCGGATGCTGATGGAAATTGTGGAGATTATAATGCTGCAAGGCAAGTGGAAGTCTGCTGGAGGACTGTCACTAGAGTCCGTGATGGTTGACCACATGTTTTCGACTGTTGGCGAAGTACCACGATTGCTTCGATTGATATTTTGGTGGCTCCCCGTTGATGTTCATATTGTCGGCGTAGTACCAAATTAAAATTCGGAAGTCGGGACTTCCGAACCGAACTTTTTTCCGAAGTTTTATATATCAAACTAATTGATGCATTGTTTAGCGCATCTTCAGGGGAATCCAGTGCACTACTTCCGAAGTTGGGTAAGTTGCCTGTAACTGGAGAAAAATCCTTCGGTTTCTTCGGTTTAAAAAGCGTACTAACTTTGTTCCGGATAGACAATGTCAAACTTACTTTCCTTTTTAATAATTAACAACAAATGCAATTTCACTGCCATACAGGAATCTTTCTCAGAAATGAGAAACAAGCTCATCTGTCTTCCACTCATTTCATTATGATAAGGTGAATATGGGAGATAACTAGTCAAACTTTTCCAGTAATTCATTATGCTATATGTTGAAAATTAATATCACTGCTAACTAACTTTTCAAATCCTAGGGGAGCTATTTTTTTCTAGGGAGTACTAAGCCTGGTGGACTTGGGTGGACTTTTGCGCACAACTTTCTCTCCCGCCAGTCCTTCTGGGTCTCTGGGTCTCTTCTTCTGGGAATACTCCGCCTCTAGAACATACCCAGGGGGGATTTAGGTCGCGTAGGGATCGGTTCTAGTAGTGACCCTGTGACGAAGTCGACGCAGTCGTCACTGGAGTTTCAGGTGTAAGAGCTACTTATTTCTCCGTGTGAGGAGACGTTTTCGCAAATGCACGCCGGCTTGGTGATTCCTCGAAACTACTTGTTTCTCCTGTTAGGGAGAGACCTTTTCGATCCAAGGAACCGGGTTGTGACGACCTCGCTGGACTGTCACTAATTTTCTGGGTGCAGGAGCTACTTCTTTCTCCAGTTAGGGAGATGTCCTTCGCAAATGCACACCGGGAGGTTACCCTCCCTAGGAACTTCCTGTTTCTCCTGTTACAGAGCAACTTGTTTCGATCCAAGGAACCAAACCAAAAGTCCTTTTTGATACTACTTGTTTCTCCTTTACGGAGAGACGTTTTCGAGTCAAGCAGGGAAGTTGAAGACCGGAGTTTCGAAATTCTAATTAAAGAATCAGGAGTAAAACATCGAACTTAATTTTATTTGAAACATTTACAGGGGTAAGGGTCTTACTTCTACATGATACATTAGTGATTTACAATTTAGAAATATTTGGGTCACATTTTTGCTCTCTTTTGGGCATTAGTGATTAATCTACGAATATTTTCTATTTCACTCATTACAACTATTCTTCAATGTGTGGTGATCTTCCACGTTGCGCCTAATGTAACTCTTGAATGTGTGGTGATCTACCACTTGTATAATAGTATTGAGCTTATTAACTAACGCCCATCCAGATCTGGTAATTATCCTTAATCGATTCTATTTCGCTTGCTCTTACGGCCAGATCGGGAAGGGCTCACAATTTAAGGCGCGGCTTATCTTCTATGATTGCATAACATTAGCTTCTTAGGATTGAAAAACATTTGTATCGTTCCTGCCAAAGGACTGCATTCTGGCAGGACGAAAGAGAAAGGAAAAATGTTTATTGCCACATGCGCCTACGCGTGGGCGTGTTTATCGCCTAATCTGTGTGCGATATTCGTTCCTAGCTGTCCTTATGTAAATTAGTTATGCCTTTTTCCGCTCTACTTATCACTTACAGTTTCTTAATATGACATCAACATCGGTATGGCTTAGACCAACGCGTTGCAATGCTGGGTGCAACGGTGTGATTGATTTTATGATGAACTAATTTTGTTCGCGCAGCGACAGACCCCGTTTCTGGTTGCTTTGAAAGGAGCCATCTATGGCCTCCCCAAAAACATCTACACCCTCGTCTATAGGGACGACATTCGTCTTTTGGTCATCGGAAACACTAAGCCCGGTGCGAACGCGTATCCAAACCTAAGGGCCGATGTCCACGTAGCGGTTTTATAAGCTGCAGGCACACCGGGTTCAAAAAGAACCCAACATCTAATGGAGTAATGCAGCTACGGCGTGCAACTGTCAGTGCGGTTCATCGATGTGCCTTATCGGTGTCAGCTTCACCACGTCGGCCAGGAAAAGTATCTCCGACCTTAGTCTCAAGATTGATGGGTAGCTGATCCCAAACCAGAAACTTGTCAAGACACTCGGAATCTTCATTGACCGAGTACTGTCGTCATATCAGAGCGGTCAAAGCTGTCTACAGATTGAAGATCAATCTAAGGCCGATACAAATATTTAAAAACAATTATGTCCCCCCCCCTCGGTTTTTTCGACCAAAAACAAATATTTTGAGGGGGCAATAAAAAAAATTCGGGCAATTCTGAGGATTTTCAAAACATTCTTTAACAAATCCGAGGAGTTTTATTGATTTTTCCATTTTAATATTTATTTTTTATTGTCCCCCCCTTGACCTTTCGGAGACTAGTAGGACATAATTTAAATTAAATATTTGTAACGGCTTAATTAAAACACTATCAATGCCACATAGGACAAATCACGTGGCCACTCGGTATCGTATCGGTTAAGTGTTGATCAACAGTAGACTGCTGTACGGAGTGGAACTGACTTGCACGACGAGAGCTTGTTAGCAAACTGTCCCCAGTCTTCAACCAGTACCTATGCATGGCTTTCGGACTTCTTCCGTCTTCTCCCTGGCAGGTGGCTTCCTGCGTCCAAGCATGTATCCTTCTATTTTGCTACAGTCTGCAGGTGGCTGTGTTGAGGTTGCGGGGCAAATTCTTCTCTTATAGCCTAATTAACATCTACCCAATGAAGCCTATGGAGAGTGCTCAAAACATAACGTGACAATTGTTATCGGAGTACCTATTCTGCACGAAAGAATATCCGAAATCACATCTGGAAACACCCCAATGGCAACCAGATAGACCATCTTCTGGTAGATGGGTAGAGGTCCAAACATTGATTCGGTTCACTACCTCTTTGGCAGTAAAACTCGATCACGGCTGTCAACTGTATCAAACGAAAGATCACAGCGAACGATGCGTTACAATATCCAGCAGTTGTCGGTGAAAGGAGTAACGGCTGAGAACTGGCAGAAGCTTGACGAACGGATAAGTCAGTCTGTTCAAGGAGCGGTGACCACACCAGCACAATAAGTGATAGGCACTGTTCAGACCCGACCCAAGATGGGTTGGTTCGATTTGGAGCGTCAGAGATCGACAGACTAGAGAAATACGTTGCCAGAAGCCGGATGAGGTCTTATGGCTATTTCGGGAGTCTTACTCAGAGTGGCTTATGTGTTCATTGCGGCTAGCTAGATGCATTTTTTTTTTAAATTCGTCGATATTTTAGATCACCCTTTCCAAAATTTGTCGCTCTAGTACGGATACAACAAAATACAAATTTATTAATTTTCGGAAAGAGGCGATTCTACCAAATATTGAAAAATTTGGAGACATCGTAGGGTAGAATACGTCATTGTCAGGGTGCGACAGTTGTTGGCACCCTCAACAATATATGCGTTTTCCAGCAAACATATACTATTTATGAACATAATTTTGATCCAATCACACAATTTCAAGTCTAGATTTTCTTTTGAATAAGTCATTTTTGTAAAAGTAATAACATTTGAAAGGAGGCTTCCGGGCCTCTTGAAAGAAGGCTTCCGGGCCTCTTGAAAGGAGGCTTCCGGGCCTCTTGAAAGGAGGCTTCCGGGCCTCTTGAAAGGAGGCTTCCGAGCCTCTTGAAAGGAGGCTTCCGAGCCTCTTGAAAGGAGGCTTCCGAGCCTCTTGAAAGGAGGCTTCCTGGCCTCTTGAAAGGAGGCTTCCTGGCCTCTTGAAAGGAGGCTTCCTGGCCTCTTGAAAGGAGGCTTCCTGGCCTCTTGAAAGGAGGCTTCCTGGCCTCTTGAAAGGAGGCTTCCGAGCCTCTTGAAAGGAGGCTTCCGAGCCTCTTGAAAGGAGGCTTCCGGGCCTCTTGAAAGGAGGCTTCCGGGCCTCTTGAAAGGAGGCTTCCGGGCCTCTTGAAAGGAGGCTTCCGGGCCTCTTGAAAGGAGGCTTCCGGGCCTCTTGAAAGGAGGCTTGGGCCTCTTGAAAGGAGGCTTCGGGCCTTTGAAAGGAGTCTTCCGGGCCTCTTGAAAGGAGCTTGCCGGGCCTCTTGAAAGGAGTCTTCCGGGCCTCTTGAAAGGAGGCTTCCGGGCCTCTTGAAAGGAGGCTTCTGGGCCTCTTGAAAGGAGGCTTCCGGGCCTCTTGAAAGGAGGCTTCCGGCCTCTTGAAAGGAGGCTTCCGGGCCTCTTGAAAGGAGGCTTCCGGGCCTCTTGAAAGGAGGCTTCCGGGCCTCTTGAAAGGAGGCTTCCGGGCCTCTTGAAAGGAGGCTTCCGGGCCTCTTGAAAGGAGGCTTCCGGGCCTCTTGAAAGGAGGCTTCCGGGCCTCTTGAAAGGAGGCCCCCCGGCCGCTTGAAAGGCGGCTTCCGGGCCTCTTGAAAGGAGGCTTCCGGGCCTCTTGAAAGGAGGCTTCCGGGCCTCTTGAAAGGAGGCTTCCGGGCCTCTTGAAAGGAGGCTTCCGGGCCTCTTGAAAGGAGGCTTCCGGGCCTCTTGAAAGGAGGCTTCCGGGCCTCTTGAAAGGAGGCCTCTGGGCCTCTTGAAAGGAGGCCTCTGGGCCTCTTGAAAGGAGGCTTCCGGGCCTCTTGAAAGGAGGCTTCCGGGCCTCTTGAAAGGAGGCTTCCGGGCCTCTTGAAAGGAGGCTTCCGGGCCTCTTGAAAGGAGGCTTCCGGGCCTCTTGAAAGGAGGCTGGCGGGCCTCTTGAAAGGAGGCTTCCGGGCCTCTTGAAAGGAGGCTTCCGGGCCTCTTGAAAGGAGGCTTCCGGGCCTCTTGAAAGGAGGCTTCCGGGCCTCTTGAAAGGAGGCTTCCGGGCCTCTTGAAAGGAGGCTTCCGGGCCTCTTGAAAGGAGGCTTCCGGGCCTCTTGAAAGAAGGCTGTCGGGCCTCTTGAAAGGAGGCTTCCGGGCCTCTTGAAAGGAGGCTTCCGGGCCTCTTGAAAGGAGGCTTCCGGGCCTCTTGAAAGGAGGCTTCCGGGCCTCTTGAAAGGAGGCTTCCGGGCATCTTGAAAGAAGGCTGTCGAGCCTCTTGAAAGGAGGCTGCCGGGCCTCTTGAAAGGAGGCTTCCGGGCCTCTTAAAAGGAGGCTTCCGGGCCTCTTGAAATGCGGCTTCGGGCCTCTTGAAAGGAGGCTTCGGGCCTCTTGAAAGGAGGCTTCCGCGCCTCTTGAAAGGAGGCTTCCGGGCCTCTTGATAGGAGGCATCCGGCCTCTTGAAAGGAGGCTTCCGAGCCTCTTGAAAAGAGGCTACCGGGCCTCTTGAAAGGAGGCTTCCGGGCCTCTTGAAAGGAGGCTTCCGGGCCTCTTTAAAGGAGGCTTCCGGGCCTCTTGAAAGGAGGCTTCCAGGCCTCTTGAAAGGAGGCTTCCGGGCCTCTTGAAAGGAGGCTTCCGGGCCTCTTGAAAGGAGGCTTCCGGGCCTCTTGAAAGGAGGCTTCCGGGCCTCTTGAAAGGAGGCTTCCGGGCCTCTTGAAAGGAGGCTGGGCCTCTTGAAAGGAGGCTTCAGGCCTCCTGAAAGGAGGCTTTCGGGCCTCTTGAAAGGAGGCTTTCGGGCCTCTTGAAAGGAGGCTTCCGGGCCTCTTGAAAGGAGGCTTCCGGGCCTCTTGAAAGGAGGCTTTATGGCCTCTTGAAAGGAGGCTTCCGGGCCTCTTGAAAGGAGGCTTCCGGGCCTCTTGAAAGGAGGCTTCCGGGCCTCTTGAAAGGAGGCTTCCGGGCCTCCTGAAAGGAGGCTTCCGGGCCTCTTGAAAGGAGGCTTCCGGGCCTCTTGAAAGGAGGCTTCCGGGCCTCTTGAAAGGAGGCTTCCGGGCCTCTTGAAAGGAGGCTTCCGGGCCTCTTGAAAGGAGGCTTCCGGGCCTCTTGAAAGGAGGCTTCGGGCCTCTTGAAAGGAGGCTTGGGCCTCTTGAAAGGAGGCTTCCGGGCCTCTTGAAAGGAGGCTTGGGCCTCTTGAAAGGAGGCTTCGGGCCTCTTGAAAGGAGGCTTCCGGGCCTCTTGAAAGGAGGCTTCGGGCCTCTTGAAAGGAGGCTTCCGGGCCTCTTGAAAGGAGGCTTGGGCCTCTTGAAAGGAGGCTTCCGGGCCTCTTAAAGGAGGAGGCTTCCGGGCCTCTTGAAAGGAGGCTTCCGCGCCTCTTGAAAGGAGGCTTGGGCCTCTTGAAAGGAGGCTTCCGGGCCTCTTGAAAGGAGGCTTCCGGGCCTCTTGAAAGGTGGCTTCCGGGCCTCTTGAAGGAGGCTTCCGGGCCCCTTGAAGGAGGCTTCCGGGCCTCTTGAAAGGAGGCTTCCGGGCCTCTTGAGAGGTGGCTTCACGGCCTCTTGAAAGGAGGCTTCAGGGGTAAGTGACCGGAGGCCTCCGGGGTTATTGACAGGAGTCTTCCGGGCCTCTTGAAAGGAGGCTTCCGGGCCTCTTGAAAGGAGGCTTCTGAGCCTCTTGAAAGGAGGCTTCGGGCCTCTTGAAAGGAGGCTTCGGGCCTCTTGAAAGGAGGCTTCCTGGCTTTGAAAGGAGGCTTGGGCCTCTTGAAAGGAGGCTTCGTGGCCTCTTGAAAGGAGGCTTCGGGCCTTTGAAAGGAGTCTTCGGGCCTCTTGAAAGGAGGCTTCCGGGCCTCTTGAAAGGAGGCTTCCGGGCCTCTTGAAAGGAGGCTTCCGGGCCCTCTTGAAAGGAGGCTTCCGGGCCTCTTGAAAGGAGGCTCTGGCCTCTTGAAAGGAGGCTTCCGGGCCTCTTGAAAGGAGGCTTCCGGGCCTCTTGAAAGGAGGCTTCGGGCCCTCTTGAAAGGAGGCTTCGGGCCTCTTGAAAGGAGGCTTCCGGCCTTTGAAAGAAGGCTGGGCCTCTTGAAAAGAGGCTTCCGAGCCTTTTGAAAAGAGGCTTCCGAGCCTTTTGAAAAGAGGCTTCCGAGCCTCTTGAAAGGAGGCTTCCTAGCCTTTTGGAAGGAGGCTTCCTGGCCTCTTGGAAGGAGGCTTCCTGGCCTCTTGAAAGGAGGCTTCCTGGCCTCTTGAAAGGAGGCTTCCTGGCCTCTTGAAAGGAGGCTTCCTGGCCTCTTGAAAGGAGGCTTCCGAGCCTCTTGAAAGAAGGCTTCCGCGCCTCTTGAGAGGAGGCTTCGGGGCCTCTTGAAAGGAGGCTTCCGGGCCTCTTGAAAGGAGGCTTCCGGGCCTTTTGAAAGAAGGCTTCCGGGCCTCTTGAAAGGAGGCTTCCGGGCCTTTTGAAAGGAGGCTTCCGAGCCTCTTGAAAGGAGGCTTGAGAGCCTCTTGAAAGGAGGCTTCGGGCCTCTTGAAAGGAGGCTTCCGGGCCTCTTGAAAGGAGGCTTCCGGGCCTCTTGAAAGGAGGCTTGGGAGCCTCTTGAAAGGAGGCTTCCGGGCCTCTTGAAAGGAGGCCTGGGCCTCTTGAAAGGAGGCTTCCGGGCCTCTTGAAAGGAGGCTTCCGGGCCTCTTGAAAGGAGGCTTCCGGGCCTCTTGAAAGGAGGCTTCCGGGCCTCTTGAAAGGAGGCTTCCGGGCCTCTTGAAAGGAGGCTTCCGGGCCTCTTGAAAGGAGGCTTCCGGGCCTCTTGAAAGGAGGCTTCCGGGCCTCTTGAAAGGAGGCGTACGGGCCTCTAGAACGGAGGCTTCAGGCCTCTTGAAAGGAGGCTTCGGGCCTCTTGAAAGGAGGTTTCCGGGCCTCTTGAAAGGAGGCTTCCGGGCCTCTTGAAAGGAGGCTTCCGGGCCTCTTGAAAGGAGGCTTTTGGGCCTCTTGAAAGGAGACTTCCGGGCCTCTTGAAAGGAGACTTCCGGGCCTCTTGAAAGGAGGCTTCCGGGCCTCTTGAAAGGAGGCTTCCGGACCTCTTGAAAGGAGGCTTCTGGGCCTCTTGAAAGGAGGCTTCCGGGCCTCTTGAAAGGAGGCTTCCGGGCCTCTTGAAAGGAGGCTTCCGGGCCTCTTGAAAGGAGGCTTCCGGGCCTCTTGAAAGGAGGCTTCCGGGCCTCTTGAAAGGAGGCTTCCGGCCTCTTGAAAGGAGGCTTCCGGGCCTCTTGAAAGGAGGCTTCCGGGCCTCTTGAAAGGAGGCTTCCGGGCCTCTTGAAAGGAGGCTTCCGGGCCTCTTGAAAGGAGGCTTCCGGGCCTCTTGAAAGGAGGCTTCCGGGCCTCTTGAAAGGAGGCTTCCGGGCCTCTTGAAAGGAGACTTCCGGGCCTCTTGAAAGGAGGCTTCCGGGCCTCTTGAAAGAAGGCTCTTGAATTGAATTTGCGTTAGATTGCTGAAATTGTTTCATACCTCTTCTTTGTACATATTTGCTAAAATCTCAGTAATTTTATATTCTATTCGGAATAGATTTAAATTGGATTTGAGTTGGGTTTGTATTGGATTGAATTTGAATTGGATTTGAATTCGATTTGGATTTGGCTTTGGATCTAATTTGAATTGGAATTTGATTAGATTTAGATTGAATTTGGATTGGTTTTGGATTGGATTTGAATTAGATTTGGATTGGATTTAGATCAGATTATAATTGTATTTGGATTAGATTTAGATTGGATTAAGATTGAATTTCATTTGTAATGGATTTGGATTGGATTTACATTCGATTCCGATTTGGATTGAATTTGAATTTGATTTGGAAGGATTTGGATTAGATTTGGATTGAATTTAGATCAGATTTGGAATGGATTTGGATTTGGGTTGGAATTGGTTTGAGATTGAATTTGGAATGGATTTTGATTTGGGTTGAAATTGAATTACATTTGATTTGGATTTAGATTGAATTTGAATTGGATTTGGATTAGATATGGATTGATTTTGGATTTGGAATGGATTTTTATTGGATTAAAGTTGGATTTGAATTGGATTTACATCCGATTTGGATATGTATTTGGATTGAATTAGAATTTGATTTAGTTTTGGATTGGTTTTGAAATGAGTTTCGATTGGGGATTGGATTTGAATTGGATATGGATTGGATTTGGATCGGATTTAGAATGGATTTGGATTGGATTAAGGTTGGATTTGGGTTGTATTTGGATTGTAGTGGGACAAGATTTGGATTGGAGTTGAGTAAGATTATGATTGTACTGTATTTGCAAAAATCTCTGCCATTTTTCATTGTATTTCTGAGTGTATGCCTCTGTCCAGCATTTATGACGGATAACGAAAAAGGCCATTGACTTCGTAAAATTGGTTGTACTCTAGTCACCAATTAATTCCGTAGATCCATATCTAATTCCTTGAATAGATTTGTGATACAAAAAAGGATTAAAAGTATGTATCAAAATTAGTCTTTCGCGACCCACCAATGATCGACCCACAGTTTGGGAACCCATGGCTTAATATATACTTGAGGAAATCTTTTTTGTTGTTTGATATTTTTCACTTTAAATTGAAACATTTCGTTGGTACTACTTGAGCAGTAGAGGCAGAGTGGTTCTTACTAACAATAACCCGGTCCGATCTACGATATTATTTGTCAGGTCTGCGGCTGACATCTTTTATGATGATAATACCATCGAATCAGTAATATTCCAACCTATTCCAACTAATGCAAAATTTAGACAAGGCAAGTGAACATATGTTCAACTTTTTACAAGCTAATTGAATTAAACTGAGTTGTTCAATTCACTTGCCCTGTCAAACGTAGCACATTTAAAAGTTCCAAAGTTCGTATTGAATTAAAAAAATTCCCATGCCTTGCACTTCCTTGCAGACCTTTCGGAGCACCTCAAGCTGCTTGGCTATCCAAACAACATCCCTCTTTCGGTTCTCAACACTCCCTACGGTGGTCCGGAGAGCTTCAAAGCCTACTATGATATCCTCACGTGGCTTATCGGACGACTTGAACCAAACCTGGTGCTAGCCGGAGGCACCCGCAACGAACAGGACCGTGTCCTATTCGTCCGCTCGGCCACCGAATTCCTGGTCACCAAGTCCAGCATCAAGGTCAACCCTAGAAAGCTGTACGCCAGTTCGTCTGCCGCCGCAAAAGAACTTCTCAAAGTCACTTCTCTGCTGATTGCATCGCCAAAGGTGACCGGCGCCGAAGAGGACTCAATCAAGTCCCACGTGGAGATCGATCTGTCGGACAAGATGGACGACTTGAGGAAGGTCCGTGGGCTATCGTCCGAGCTTACCAATCGGGGAGCGGCTTTGTACGATTTGTTGAAGAAAGAGCTGGTCAACAGGGAAACACGCACGGTTCAGTCAACGCGTCCCCTCGAGTTGGCAACGGTGGAGAAGGTGATCAAGTCCGCGATAACGTCGTTGGACTCCAAATTGGTGGCATCGCAGGCAACGTTGAATAGTTTGAAAGCCGAAAACGGTAATCTTGCATCCAAGATTCAGAGAAAGTCATCGGAGCTGGAGCGGTCAAAGCAAAGATTGCAAGCACTGCAGAAGGTTCGCCCAGCTTATTTGGAAGAATTTGAGAAACTGGAAGTGGAGCTGAAGAGCTTGTACGAACAGTACATAATACGAATTCGGTGCGTTGATGCACTGAAATCGCAATTGATTAGCAAAAATCGCACTCCAACACCGACTTCGCCGATTGCCAAAATGGCTGACAGCAGTATGACGATTCTCCCGGAAGGGCTGATGGATTCGGACGATGAGAACGATGACGAGATTGATGACTTTGATGAAAGGGAAGATGTTAAGCTGAAGTCCGACAAACGAGTTCTGCGCAGTGAACTGTTGAATCGGGATCGGGGTTCAACGCGATTCCGTACTCGAACTGCTGAAGGAGGGCCACCATCAATGAGCGGGCGGGATCGGGTTCGCATGATCGGCGGGATGAATGACGATTTGGGACCACTGGACAGCTCGCTCGGAAGTTCTGCTGAGTCCGAAAGTGATCTGGAGATGGACGGCAATGGACGTAAGGAGATGTGATATATTTGAATGCAAATGTCAACATTGTGTTCGTTTGTGTTTTGGTTTTATTGCAGTTATCGACGAAATCCGTTCGGATGATGACGACGACGACGACGAGGATGACGAAAGTCTGACGAAGCTGGCGAGGGAGAACTCGAACCTGGCACGGAGCGCCAAGCAGGACCAGAGCGACGAAGACTTTTAAACCGCAATACCAGTCGTCACAGCAATCTCTATCACTAATAATTTATTTTATTTTTAAAACACAATAAAATGTACACAGGTTTATACACAAGTAGGAGTTCCAAAATCGTAACGTTAAAATCAACTTGAGCAGACGTTCCTTACCGTTCTATGAATGACTTACGTGCTAGCAAAGACTTGATTCCATCCCTAATTCTCCGTTCTCACATATGAACATCTTGGTAGCGTTCGAAGTGATGCCGATGATCGATCAGCATCAGATCATGATGGTAGGTCAGCGGCGGGGAGTTCGTTCGTTCGCCGTTCTCCTTGACAAAGTGACGCTCGAGCGTTTCGGTGCCGCCACCCCCACCGGTAGCCGTACTCACAATACTGCTACTGTTCATTTTCTCCTCCTCCTTCGCTAGATAACTGTCCGCGATGTCCCTATCAAGTCCGGTGTAGGTGAAGGTTTTCTCCTGGTTGTGGTGGTGTCGGTGGCGCTGTCTACGCTCTTCCTGATCGTCTGAGACTGGCTCCTGTTCCGCGCCGGAGCGCACCGAACGTTTCCGGTTGACGCGGGCTATGTGTGCTTCTAGCAGAGCTGCGTCCGGGTACATCGGAGGATACTGAGGAACTCCCGGAGGCATCATATTTGGAGGGTACATCATCGGAGGGCCACCGGTTGGCGGCGGAGGGGACGTGTATATCTGCATCATCTGTGGCATCTGCGGATTAGAATGAGAGATTAGAACAAGAATCGATGATGTTTTTAGTTCGTTGTTGGCTTACTCCGTTGCCTGCGCAAGCGGGTACCAGCATGACGGGACGGGACCCTTTGCCAGTGCCGTTACTGAACGTGTCCGAGCGATGCTTCTCGCCATACACGGATCCGTAGCCGCGTTTCAACATCGATTGGTACATCATATCCTTGATGGAGGGATCGACCTGTAGCGAGTTGATGTAGTCTTCGACCTTCTGCTGGGACATGAACGCCGGAGAACCTGGCGAACTGCTGTTAACGACGTTCTCGATCAGTTGAGACTTATGTGTGGGCCTGCGGAATGGAGAATGAATTAAAATTTTAAAACGCTGGAAATAGTTTAGTTCGTGATAAGCTGAGGCAGTTGATTACTGAACTGATTTGCGGTAAACCAAATGACGCTTTGTTTAACATCCCGAAATAATTTAAAAAGATATTATTGCAGCTTGGTGTTAAGCTGTTGCCAATCAAGAAAAAAAAACTATTCTAGTTTTCCCGTATCCGTAGAATCAACCCCCTCAATAGCTGTTCCTTTTTTGGTCATCCAAGAATTCCCTGGAGTATAGGCCTTAATGTCTACAATAGTAATCAAGTAGCTGTTATTTCTTTTTAGAAATGGATCATGCCCTTTTCAATCTGTAGAATCAAATTGAATACGCTTTCAATAACTCTTCCGTTCCGGGTCATTCAAGAACTCCTACGAACATATGCCTTAAAGTCTACGCGAGTAATATTTTTTCGATAACGAAGTCATGATTAAGCAAAACCAACATTCTGAAAATACTTAATCCCTCTTTTGGTATCGAACATTGGAAGATTTTAGGAACTAAGTTATTGACGCTTTTAGTAACTAAGTAATCGCTTTTTAATTGCGCCTTTGCTGATTGTAGACTTGTGAAAATTTATTGGCGGTAGCGTGATAGATCATTTTCAATCAGCGGGGGCGCCGTGGCGGCGTGGATCGGCTTAAACTAATTTCATGCATAACAAATTTTTCCAAAATTTTCCGGGCGCTCCTCCAAAAATTCCACCGGAAATTCCTCCAGAAATTCTGTCGAAAGTTAAATCACAAATTTCGCTGGGAGTTCCTCCAAGAATTTCGTCGGAACTCCGTTGAAAGTTCATTCATCGGAAGTTCCTCCAGTAATTCCCCTGGAAGTTCCCCAGAAATTCCGTCGAAAGTTCTCCCAGGAATTCTACTAGAAGATTCTCCTAGAAGTTTCTAGAAGATTCGCTAGAAGTTCCTCCAGGAATTCCTCTGGAAGTTCCTTCAGGAATTTCGCAGGAAGCTCATCCAGGAAGTCCGTCGGAAGTACCTCCTCCAGGAACTCCGTCTGAAGTTCCTCCAGAAAGTCCGCCGGAAGTTCCTTCTGGAATTCCGCCAGAAGTTTCTCCAGGAATTCCCTCAGAAGTTCCTCCTGGCATTCCGTTGGAAACTCCTCCAGGCATTCGTAGGAAGTTCCTCCAGGAATTCCTCCGAAAATCCACCGGAAGTTCCTTCAGAAATTCATGTGGAAGTTCCTCCAGCAATTCTTCCGGAAGTTCATCCAAAAATTCCGCCAAAAGTTCAATCACAAATTTCGCTGGAAGTTCCTCCAGGAATTCCGTCGGAGGTTCCTCCAAGAACTGCGCCGGAAGTTCACCCTGGAACTCCACTGGTATCTTCTCCAGGAACTCCGCCGGAAGATCCTCCAGGGATTCCGTCGAAAGTTTCTCCAGGCATTCCGTCGGAATTTCTTCCGGGCATTCCGTCGGAAGTTCCTCCAGTTATTCATCGGAAATTCCCCCAGGAATTCCGTCAAATGTTCTCCCAGGAGCTCTGCTCGAAGTTCCTCCAGGAATTTCTCCGGAAATTTATCTAGGAATTGATCCGGAAGCTTCTCCAGGAATTCCTTTGAAAGTTCATCCAGAAATTCCGTCAAAAGCTCCTTCAGGAATTTCGCAGGACGTATCTCCTAGTATTCCTCCAGAAGTTCTTCCAAGAATTCTTCGGGAATTCCAGCTTGAAGTTCCTTCAGAAATTCCGCCGGAAGATCCCCCAGTAATTCCGTCGGAAGTTCCTCAAAGAACACCGCCGCAAGTTCATTCAGGAATGCAGTCGGAAGTAGCTCCAGGAATTCCGTTATAAGTTCCTCCAGAAAGTCCGCCGGAAGTTCCTTCAGGAATTCCGCCAGAAGTTGCTTCATGAATTCCGTCGGATGTTCCTCCAGGCATTCCCTTGGAAACTCCTCCAGGCATTCGAAGAAATTTCCCCCAGAAATTTCTCCGAAAGTCCGCCGAAAGCTCGTTCAAAAATTCCTCTGGAAGTTCCTTCAGCGATTCCTCCGGAAGTTTCTCCAGGAATTCTGCTGAAAGTTCCTCCAGTAATTCCGTAGGAAGTTTCTCCAGGAATTCCACCAGAAGTTCTCCCTGGAACTACACCGGTAGCTTCTCCAGGAATTCCGCCTGAAGATCCTCCAGAATTTTCGTCGGAAGTTCCTCCAGGCAGCCATCGGAAGTTTCTCTAGGAATTCTGCTGGAAGTTCCTCCAGGAATTCCGCTGGAAGTTCCTCCAGGAATTCAGCCAGAAGTTTTTCCAGGAGTTCTACTGAATGCTCCTCCAGAAATGCTGCCGAAAGATTCTCCAGGAATTCCGCCGGAATATCCTTCATGATTTCCACCAAAAGTTCATCCAAGAATTGCGCCGGAAGTTCCTCTAGGAATTCCGTCGAAAGTTCCTCCAAGAATCCGTCGGAAGTTCCGTCAGGCATTTTGTTGAAAGTTGCTCCAGGAATTCCGCCAGATGTTTCTCCAGGAATTCTGCCAAAAGTGCCTCCAGGAATTCTTCAGAATTTCTTTCCAGAAAAGGGCCATTTGGGTGAAAGGTTTCTTTGGCCGAAAGGGTCATTTGACCGAAAGGGTCATGTCGCATGTGATCTCAACCACCTTGCAGCAAGGGAGAAAAGGGAACAGCAAATCCGCAGTGAGCTGACAGCTCCCCCAGTTGGACTTCCTCCAAATGCAAATTCTACGACGTTAGGAAGTGACAGCAATGCCGCTTCGGACATGTGTAAAGCTATGGAGAGAATTGAAAGGCAACTTCAGGAGATGGCAAAGAAGCAGGATATCGAAACAAAGCGGCTTGAAGATCGACTACGAGCGATGGAGCTTGGCGCGAACGATTCAGTGCAAGTAAATAATAGCGGTTTGAACGTCGAAGCAGACCCATTCGACCCGAGTCATCATTTCGTCGGCATGCAGTTGCCAAAGAGCTAACAAGAGCTTCAGCGGTAATCCAGAGGAGTGGCCTCTTTTTATCGCCACCTTCGAAAGTACTACCAAGATGTGCGGCTTCAGCGACGAGGAGAACATTCTTCGGCTTCAGAGGAGTTTAAAAGGGAAAGCACTCGAAGCGGTGAGAAGTCGGTTGCTGTATCCAGCTGGACTCGAGGGTGTAATTAGTACGCTTCGTACACTGTTTGGTCGTCCAGAGATAATCGTGCACTCCTTAGTCTGTAAGATTCGGGAGATGCCAGGACCGAAGACGGAGAAATTAGAAACCTTGATCGATTTCGGTGTCGCTGTACAAAACATGTGTGCAACGATCGTAGCTTGTGGTTTGAACGAGCACCTCTGCAACGTAGCACTGCTACAAGAGCTTGTTGAGAGACTACCGTCAACAATCAAGCTCGACTGGGCAAAACATCGGCAAACTCTGCAAGCCTGCACCTTGTCAGACTTCGGTACTTGGCTGGGAACATTGGTAGAAGCAGCGTGTGTAGTCACGGTTCCATCGTCGATGAGTATGTATGCCAGCAAACCAGACAAACGTACACGAAAGGAAGAAGTTCACGTTCACTTCGAATCCAGCTCTAATCAGGCTTCCAGATCTATGATGTCTTCAATGGGTACGTCGAAACCTGCCAGCAAGCTGTGTGTCATTTGTCAAGGAGTCTGCAGCAGTGTAGGGTCATGTGAGAAATTTCGTGATCTGAGCGTCGGAGAACGGTGGGAAGCGTGAAAGCAAAACGAGTTGTGCCGGAAGTGTCTTGTGAAACATTTCGGCGCTTGTACAGTGAAGAAAGCTTGTGGAAGGAACGAGTGTACATACATGCATCACGAGTTACAGCACGATGATTCCAGATACCGGCGAAAGAGCGACGCCCAAACATCGGACCCGCATCGAAACGAAGAACCAATCATCGAAACGTGCAATACTCACTTCAGCAAGATCAGTCAGGTTTTATTCAGATACGTTCCAGTGCTTCTTCATGGAAAAGGCAAGTCTGTTCGCACTTTCGCCTTTTTGGACGATGGCTCTTCGGCAACGCTGATGGAACATAGTCTCCTGGAGGAACTGAATCTCGAAGGAGAATCATACCCGTTGTGTCTGGAATGGACGGCAGAACACCAGCGACAGGAAGCAAACTCGGTGATGCTAGCGTTAGCGATATCCGGAGTGAAAAGCACAAGCAATTACTGGATTCCAAAAGTGCATACCGTAAAGAGTCTAGCTCTTCCCCAGCAAACTTTAGTCATTGAAGAACTAGCGCAAAAGTATTCCCACCTAAGAAATCTACCGGCCGAATCTTACCGAGATGTTCGACCAAGGATGCTTATCGGAATGGACAATTGCCGTTTGGGTCATGCGCTGGACAGCAGAGAAGGAGGAAATAACGAACCGATAGCCGCCAAAACTCGTCTTGGCTGGATAGTGTTCGGACCTTGCGCCATAGAATCCCAGCCGGTGACAGAATTCACAGCCCATCACAGCGTACATTTATGTCCGTGTTGCCAGCGGAACGACACCGAACTGCACCGCATAGTCAAGTCTTACTTTTCGCTGGACAGCTTAGGAATATCACATCCTGTCAGACCACTTCTATCGAAAGATGATGAGCGGGCCGATCAATTGTTGAAATCTCTGACCCACTTGAAGGAAAAGCGGTACGAAACAGGGTTGCTTTGGAGATATGATGGTGTGCGGTTACCCGATAGCAAGAGTATGGCCATGCGTCGGCTGGTATGCTTAGAGAAGCGTATGCAGCGTGATCCTGATCCCATATTGATCCTGAACTAGCTGAAACAATGAAGCAGAAGATTCGGGACTACGAACGCAGTGGTTATATCGAAAAACTAACGGATCGTCAACTATCACAAACATTCCCACGTGTGTGGTATCTTCCTATCTTTCCCGTATTAAATCCTAACAAGCCGGGGAAAATACGAATAGTGTGGGATGCAGCGGCAAAAGTGGCAGGAAGCTCACTAAACTCGTTTCTTCTCACCGGACCAGACCAACTCACTTCTCTACCATCAGTTCTACACCGTTTCCGTGAGTTCCGAATCGCCATTACAGGCGATATAAGGGAGATGTTCCATCAGGTGGAGATGAACACAACCGACCAGCAGTGCCAGAGATTTCTTTGGCGTGACGGCAAGCAAGATCGAAATCCAGATGTGTATGCGATGAAAGTGATGACTTTTGGCGACATGCTCACCAAGTTGCGCTCAATACGTGAAAAATCACAACGCGCAACGATTTCAGGATCGATTTCCGCGAGCAGTAGAGGCGATAGTTAACGAACACTATGTTGACGATATGCTGTCTAGCGAAGAGTCGGAAGTAGACGCAGCTAAACTGGCGAAGGATGTTCGATTTATACATGGAGAGGCTGGTTTTGAAATACGCAACTGGCTGTCCAATTCCAAATATGTGCTGCGGGAGCTGGAATCGAGCCCAGGTAATAAAAGCTTGAACC
Source organism: Armigeres subalbatus (assembly GCF_024139115.2). NCBI lineage: Eukaryota > Metazoa > Arthropoda > Insecta > Diptera > Culicidae > Armigeres > Armigeres subalbatus. The sequence continues at coordinate 256,861,957 of NC_085139.1, read as the reverse complement.
TCTCCAATGAAATGGGAACAGAAAAGGTCCTTGGCATGTGGTGGTGCACCGCTACTGATACGTTTACGTTTAAGGTATCCCCGAGGATTAGTGGCGATCTAATGCAGGGGAGGCTCGTACCAACAAAGAGGCAGATCCTTAGTACCCTAATGATGATCTACGACCCTCTGGGACTGTTGGCGAATATTCTCATGTTCCTGAAAATACTCCTTCAGGAGATTTGGCGAAGCGGTGTAAGTTGGGATGACCAAGTGAAGCCCGAACAGTACGAGAAGTGGAATCTATGGTTACGCGTTTTTCCGCAGGTAGAGAATGTCAGTGTTCCAAGGTGTTACCGTGCAAAGACTGGAGTTGGAGAGCAGAATGTTATTCAGCTTCATGTGTTCGTTGACGCATCGGAAAATGGATTCGCAGCGGCTGCGTATCTGCGCTTCGAAGAGAACGGCCAGGTGGAATGTGCCCTAATTGGCGCAAAGACAAGGGTAGCTCCATTGCGATTCGTGTCGATTCCTAGGCTGGAACTACAGGCAGCGGTAATCGGAGCTCGTTTAGCGACCGATATCATGGACACACACAAGTTAAAGCCGACGCGAAGGTTCTTCTGGTCCGATTCACGCGATGTCCTCTGCTGGATGAATTCTGACCACCGTAAATACAGTCAGTTTGTAGCTGTGCGAGTCAGTGAGTTGCTAGAATTGTCGGAGCCAAATGAATGGAACTGGGTTCCGTCGAAATTGAATGTCGCTGACGATGCCACCAAGTGGCAGAAGCAGCCGGACCTGTCTCCGACGAGTCGATGGTTCTGTGGTCCGGAATTTCTTTGGAAATCAAAAGAACAATGGCCAATTATAACATCAAAGCTAGAACAAACCGCCGAAGAAAAGCGTCCACACGTGTTTCACCATTTTGCACAGGTCACGTTGTTCCGTTGGGAAGATTTCTCAAGTTGGAATGCATTGTTGCGCCGAGCGGCGTTTGTGAAAAGGTATCCGGCAAACCTGCGCAGGAAGCTTGAAAGAAAGCGGCTTATTACCGGTCCATTAACGCAAGAGGAATTCAAGGAAGCTGAACTATTCATTCTGAAACTGGTGCAGGACGCGGAATTTGCTACAGAGATTGCTCATCTAGAAAAGCCGAAACAAGTGTCGTGGAAAAACTCGTTGCCAAAATATAGTTCGCTCTATGGGCTTAGCCCCTTCCTCGACGAAGCGGGGCTGCTTCGTATGAAGGGTCGCATAGACGCTTGCGAATTTGTGGATGAGTGTACGAAACAACCGATACTGTTACCAAAGCGTCATCCAGTAACAGACCTAATTATCGCTAACATACACCAGCGGTATTGCCACATAAATCATCGAACTGTACTTAACGAAATCCGACAAAAATTCTACGTCCCGCAACTTCGCTCAGCGTTGAACCGCGTTCGTTCAAAATGTCAGCAATGCAAGAATAATAAGGCGATGCCAGTTGCCCCGGAGATGTCTGCTCTTCCGCCCTCACGCTTGAAAGCGTTTTGTCGTCCATTTTCGTATATCGGCATTGATTACTTTGGCCCAATGTACGTGGTTGTTGGTAGGAGAACAGAAAAACGTTGGGGTGTATTGATCACTTGCCTAACTGTGCGAGCGATACATCTGGAAATTGCCCATAGTCTAACAACAGATTCGTGTATCCTTGCAATCCGGAACTTTATTGCGCGAAGAGGTGCTCCACTTGAAATATTCAGCGATCGAGGTACCAACTTCATTGGAACGAACAGGGTACTGAAGGAGGCCCTTTCTCAAATCAACCAAAGTAAGCTAATGGAATGTTTTGTCACCTCCGATACAAAGTGGACATTCAACCCACCTGCAGCACCGCACTTCGGTGGTGCCTGGGAGCGCCTTGTACAATCTGTCAAGAAAGCCCTGAAGCACCTACAACTCACACGTACACCCACCGACGAGCTTCTACGGAACATGCTAATGGAGATTGAACAAATCGTCAACTCTCGCCCCCTTACAGAAGTACCATTAGATGACGAGTTGTCCCCTGCACTCACTCCAAATCACTTTCTGCTCGGGTCATCTAATGGATCAAAGCCCCCGGTCGCGTTCGACGACAGTAACTACGCCCTAAAACACACCTGGAAAATGTCGCAAGTGTACGCTAACAAGTTTTGGAAGCTCTGGATAGCCGATTACCTGCCAACCTTGACACGAAGATCAAAGTGGTTCAATCAGACCAAACCTGTAATGGAAGGAGACATAGTCATCGTGGTGGACGATATGCTGCCAACCCGAGCAAAGTTTGAAATCAAATTGAAATCAAAATTTGCTGTCATGATGTCAATTATTTGATTACTTCAGTTGATCTCGTTTTGTATGGATTAACGGTTAACACAGCAGAAATTAGAGCATATTTTTACACTGTGAAATCATACTGAAAACACATTTTGCTATCAATGAAATCAACATGATTACTAAATTTGATATCATAAGATTTTTAATTTGATAACAAAATGAGTATTCAATTAGATTATTTTTATGAGCATTCATAACAACAACAGCATATTTTGTTTGCAGATTGCTTTTAATCTTCGTAAAACACTTTTTAGATAATCGACAGCATAATTTGATGTAAAGCTGCTATCATTATGATAACTGAGAAATACATATTGAAAACATGTTTCGATCAATTTGTATTAAATAACAATTGACATCAAATTTTGTTTCAATATAATTTCAACAGCAGAGCTTAATATCAATTTGCTCTCATTTTGTTAACCGACTTTGCTCGGGAAGAAACTGTTGGCCGAAAGGACGTGTGGTCCACATAATACGATCCAAAGATGGTCAGGTGCGTCGTGCCCTGGTACAAACTTCATCCGGAGTTCTAGAGAGACCAGTTGTAAAACTCGCTGTGTTGGATGTTGGTGCAACTGGGAGTACGTCGAACCAATGACTCCGAAGTACTGGGGGGAGTGTCGCAACTTATCGTTCGACCGCACCACACACTCGATCTCAACAGAAGCTCGTACCTATGTGATCCAAACCACCTTGATGGGTATTGAATGGTCTGTGAAAAAAAAAAACGTGAAGTAGGTAAACAGACAAGTATATTGTGTAAAAATTGAAAAACATGTCTGGATGTCTAGCTGCTCAAATCGTTAGAAAGGATAAAATTTGATATTTTCTCTAGCTAAAACTAAATAAAATTAGAAGTGCCTAATAATTGGATTGAGTGAATATAGTTGCCTTGATTCTTAATAGACTAGTAAACGGAATCGACTAGCACCAATTGCAAGGGAGTTCGTAGGGCAGTACCAGGCGCGTTTTATGGGATACGGCAGCTAATGCACGATCACGGATTTCCGGATAAACTGACACGGTTGATCAAAGCGACGATGGATCGGGTGATGTGCGTAGTTCGAGTTTCAGGGGCATTCTCGAGTCCCTTCGAAACCCGCAGAGGGTTACGGCAAGGGGATGATCTTTCGTGTCTACTATTCAACATCGCTTTGGAAGGGGCAATACGAAGAGCAGGGATTAACACGAGTGGCTTCGCCGACGACATTGATATTATGGCACGTAACTTTGAGAAGATGAAGGAAGGCTACATCAGACGGAAGAGGGAAGCCAAGCGGATCGGACTAGTCATCAACACGTCGAAGACGAAGTACATGATAGGAAGAGGTTCAAGAGAAGACAATGTGAGCCACCCACCGCGAGTTTGCATCGGTGGTGACGAAATCGAGGTGGTAGAAGAATTTGTGTACTTGGGCTAACTGGTGACTGTCGAAAATGATGCCAGAAGAGAAATTCTGAGACGCATAGTGGCTGGAAATCTTACATACTTTGGACTCCGCAAGACGCACCGATCAAATAGAGTTCGCCGCCATTCCAAACTGACAATCTACAAAACGCTCATTAGACCGGTAGTCCTTTACGGACACGAGACCTGGACGATGCTCGTGGAGGACTAACGCGCAGGAGGCAAATGAACCACGAGTTGCATGAACTGCTGGGAGAACCACCCATCGTTCACACCGCGAAAACCGGACGACTGCGGTGGGCCGGGCACGTAGCCATAATGTCGGACAATAACCCGGTGAAAATGGTTCTCGACAACGATCCGATAGGCACATGAAGCAGAGGTGCGCGGCGGGAAAGGTGGATCGATCAAGTGCAAGATGACTTGCGGACCCTCCGTAGACTGCGTGGTTGGCGACGTGTAGCCATGGACCGAGCCGAATGGATAAGACTCTTATATACCGCACAGGCCACTTCGGCCTTAGTCTGAATAAATGAATGGTCAATTGGCCGAAAGGGTCAATTGGCCGAATAGGATATTTGGGACATTTTACCAAATAGGTCAGTTGACAAGTGAGAAATTAGGAGTGAGAAGAGAGACGTCTCTATTCTCATTCCTCATTTCTCACTTCGCGCTGTAAAAAGTGAGACGCGTGAAGTGAGTAGTGAGTGAAAAGTAGTGAGACGTGAGACGATAAGTGATAAATGAGGAGTGAAAAGTGAAACGTCTCACTACTCACTTCGCGCTTCTCACTTTTCGCTGTAAACTGTGAAAAGTAATAAATGAGGAATGAGAATTGAGATGTCTTCCTTCTCATTCCCAATTTCTCACTTTTCAAATGACCTATTCGATAAAATGTCCCAAATGTCCTTTTCGGTTAAATGTCCTATTCAGCCAAATCTCCTATTCGGCCAAATGACCCTTTCGGCCAAATGACTCTTTCTGCCAAACGACCTTTTCGGCCAAAATGACCGTTTCGGCCAAATTACCCGTTCGGCCAAATGACCCTTCCGGCCAAATGACCCTTTCGGCCAAATAACTTTCGGCCAGATGGGTTTCGGCCGAATGGGTTCCGACCAAACGACCCTTCCCCGCTATCGGCAGGTACCTTGCTACAATAGACTATCATCATCATTATTATTACACACTGCCAAAAGAGAATTCAAATACTATATTTCCATGGCGCACATATCCCGTCTTCTAGAAAAAAAAATCAGGTACCTTAAAAAAGTTTCACGGTACAAATATTGTTAAGAAGCAAAATTGTAATTTGATTTCTTTGCAAAATTATTATTTGATTTCTTTACGCACACATAAATAAATCGAAAATGTCGCTCAAAATCTTAGCGATCTGGATACGAACTGCGCACTTTTGCGAGCACCATTCGCGCTCAAAATGTTTTGTGATTTTTCACAATTACTGAGCACTTTTGCGAGCAGCACCCGCACTTTTTTTGTAGTTTCATTATTTATTAACTGTGGTCGGTCCATCCTTTTTCGATGCGGATTTTATTAGTCAGGTTATCTGGTGAATCGAAAAATTAACGTAAGGTCTAAATTATGCCCCGCAAGGTTAGCCAAATGTGTGGCTTCGTGCAATCGAAAAGGACGTGATAGAGCTTTTGGAGCACCGAAAAATTTAAAATTATTGATCAGTGGAAGAATTGCACCTAGTGGTCAAATAATTACAGCTAGCATCTCTTTTTATAAGATAGAAGAATTTAATTGATTATTAAGGTGAAATAGATAAAGTCAGGTATGGTAACCTACAAGTTCAGGAGGAAGAAAATGTTTAAAGCCCATATGCCTGTTAGGGCTCGTTTTATGTATATGCCATCGAGGTTACCGAGGTGCCAAGCCGCCGTAGACGCACGTTTTGATTAAAACCAAAAGGTGGTGTGAGGCCTTGTCCTACTGACCACCACCTGGAGATAATCGTCTGCTGGTTCAGAGCATCCGACAACCAGATCATCTCGCCATCCCCAACTGTTTCTGAGCTCTTCTGCTAACACGTGGTGCGTACATCGAGCAGCCATCGCATCCGTCGTATGAGGGTCGGCCAGGTATTGTTTGTTAACTACACAACTCTGACACACACCCACACAGTATGTAAATTTAGAGTAATAAACCAAAAAACTGTTAAACACTAGATTTTGTTAATTACTCCCACATTTCCGAGGTCCAAGTAGAGTTATACACCAGCCGATCTTGAGACCAAAGAGGTTCTCCAGGCCGAGCTAGCCCTAAAAAGAGGTCTTTGAAGCACCCAGCCTCACACGGTAGGCCGTTGCTTAGTCAGGCGTGCCGAGGCCTGTGTCCTGGCAGTGCACGTGCTGCCCTTCCTAGCAATTACAATCGCTTGACAACTGCACTTCTATCGCCGTTTGTATGGAAGCTTAAATCGAACATTGCGTGCAACGATCCAACGATATAATCGCAACGATGAAATCGTTTAGGTTTCGAGGAGCGTTATTTGTTATCGAAATGAATCTCAGCGCATAGAGGCGCTTGGTACATCACGGTACATCGTAGTTCAGTGACGCAAAGACCTTTTTCCACGCCAAACCGTTTGAGGTTTCCACCATATGTGGAAATGGTAGAAGTTGTTCAATATGAGAGAATATGAAAAGTCAGACTTACAGGAATTGTTTTGAGAGGATTGCCTCGAAAAATAGAAACAAATCAAAGGTGCAGAGCTGCCGAAACACACAAGCTTGGGAAGCATGGTGGTGTACGCATACGTATTTAAATTGAATACTATTTTTGAATAATTGAATATAATTTTCTTTGTTAATAACAAAAGCGATGGCATTTAACACGATTCAGCATAACTAGAAAATCTCTATAATTACAATGAAATTCAAAGATTTTTTTTACTTAATCTGAGAAATTCTAAATGTTCGCAATTCTCAATTTCACTCCATAATCCAAAAACCTCAAATAAAATAAAGCAATCAGAAGACCACATATTCAATACCAGGCAGACAATTCAACGGCACAAACTCCGACAACTGCTCTCCGCCTTCGACCAACGGCAGCGCTACGCGTCGGCCATCACGACAACCACTCGCGCCTGCTTGGATCTGGCTTTGTTGGTACTTGGCAGATAGAGCTGTCAGCCACGGAGATCGCGATATACTGCATAGCGAAAAGAGAAAACAGGGGAAACCCTCATCAAAACATCATCGTTCGATTACGTGCGATAGATTGCTGCGCTATACACAGAGCTTTGCTGCTTCAAAACGAAACCGAAAAGTGATTAACTGTGGATTGGCTTTTGGCGTTGACCTTAATCCATTGGCCGAAGACACGTTCCCGAGCCGCACTGGAACAGGTAAGCCAGCGCTGCCAGCGCTCGGTGAGCATATGTGCGCTGGTTGTGTGGTCAAAAATAGAGCTGTCGTTCCCATTTTTCACCAAAACATTATCGATTTTTGCATGGATTGAAAACCCACGACGACGATGACGATGACTGCATCGATGGACATAGGAGGGTGAGGTGAGGAGAGCACGAGCGCTAGAGGTGGAAGATGTAGAAGTGAGGCTCGGCAAGAGGACTACGTCGACGTTATCTCGCAGCAGTCGGGTTTTCGCTTTCGAGCTCGGTATTCTGCCTGCCTGGCTGCCTGCATCCGCACGGATTATTGTGTTTGGTTGGTCGGTTGATTGGTAATTACTCTGGACAAACAGGAAGTTTCATATTTTTGTGCAAGCGAGTGAGCAGATTACGCTCGATGGTGAGTATTGTAACAGTTTACGCACATCGGTAGAAAAGGAAGAAAATTTTCGACAGTGCCAGCGGCTGAGATTACGGTTGGGGTGCTTCTTTTTTGAGTTCTTCGTCTCTGACGTTCGTTTATCATCGAATGATTTGGTTCGATTTTCGTTTGTAGGAACATTGGCGATTGGCGGTGAAGTTGGCGTGATTTGGAAGTGAATTATCGAGAAGTGGGTAGGGGACGATGTTTAATAGGTTGAAGAATCGGGTGCTGACGGTGGTAGGACCGGATCTACCAGCGCTACCTTCAACGGTAGGTTTGGGTAGCGGTGGTTCTCATATTGGGCACAGCCGAGATTCAGATCATGGATCGAAAGGTGGGTTAATATAATAATACGATCGAAGAATCTTTTCCATGTTTTTTTTATACCGTAGGGAACCTCCCGGAAAAGTTCCGTTATGCCAGGCCACAATTTTTGCAACTGTTAACGTATGATGAACTGAAGGCCAGCGCCGATCACAATGTGCGTCCGATAATCGTACCGAGAGACATTTCATTGCTGCCGTGGAATACTGGTTACGCGGAGTGTGTCAATTCGGGAAAGTCCGAGTGGAACGAGGACCAAGCGGCGTTCCACCGGCAGGTCCTGTCGCATCCCTCTAGACAGTACCATGATCTACCGTACACGTACTTCGGGATCTACGATGGACATGCGGGGTACGGAGCCGCTTTGGCTGCCTCTAATCAATTTCACCATATCTTGCATGAAAAACTAGTGGACATCATCGATCTATTGATGCCTAGAATGGAAGGGGACGATGCGGCTCCCACTGGAGCAGGGGTAGGATTAAACGCAATCCTTCCACATCCAATCTTATTCCACAAACAGGTCAGTAAGGATGAGCTGATAGTAGGCGCCCTGGAGGCTGCCTTTGCCGACATGGACGCCATGTTGGCTGAAGATCGCGACAAATACCGCAACGCCGGCGGTTGCACAGCATTGGTAGCCCTGTTCATACTCGGTAAGCTTTTCGTAGCCAATGCGGGAGATTCACGAGGTATTCTTTGCAAACGGGTTCACCAGAAGACACTCCCAAACCTTCGGCCGCCCTCTGTTCCCGAAGAAACTGTTAACGGAGATGCCGCCACAGAGGAAGAAGACGACGAACACATAGTCTTCGCTGAACCCTGCTCATTCGACCACACTCCGGAAACTGAGAGGCCCCGACTACTCTCCGTCGGGAAGCTCAATCCAAACCTGATGGGAGGCGAATACGTGGCGATGGAGTACGCCAAAAAACCGATGACTAAGGACCTGGGCACTCGGATTCTCTACCGACAGGGCACCATGAAAGGATGGACGTACAAAACCCTGACCCGGAACGATCTCAAAATGCCGATCGTCACGGGGGATGGCAAACGAAGTCGTCTCCTGGGTACCATCGGCGTAACCCGAGGCTTCGGAGATCATGACCTCAAAGCACTGGGCAGTGGACTTCCGATCAAACCATTCCTCAGCTGCCACCCGGATGTGGTTTGCTTTGATCTGAGCAAGATCGAAACCGATTCCAACGAGGAAAACGTGGATGGTGATTACGGAGTTCTAGTTATGGCCACTGACGGCCTCTGGGACGTTACCTACTCTCAAAAAGTAGCCAATACTGTATTTACCACGTTGAAAAAGTTTCCTACCGAACGGCATCGGTACACGATGGCTGCCCAGGAGCTTGTGGCCAAGTCACGCGGACGAGCCAACATCAACGGTCACTGGCGGTTGTCCGACTCCCGGGCCGCTGCCACCGTCGACGACATCTCCGTCATCGTAATCCCCGTCTATCAGTACTATTTGGAATATCTCGAGTGGAAGCGATCGCTTCAGAAACCCAAACCGGTGGAGGTGCCCCCGAGTACCGCCGAAGTTACACCTGCCGAAGAAGCTATCGCCGGCGAACTGAGCCATCTGACCAGTTCGTCGTCGGATTCCGAACCGCTTGAGGACGCCCGAGAGCAGTCATCCTCGGGCAACGATATTACGAGTTCTGCTACCAATGCTACTAGCCTACCCAACTAGACTGCGCCTGCGTTCAACTTAAAACTAATTTCTATCCTCGACTTTGCAACGTGATTTTACTTTTATTCCAACAACCACAACAAGGAGTCCTTAGGGAAATAGCAGTACCCAGGGGGTTCAACTTTGAAACGCGCGGGCGAAAGCCCAGCTACATCGGCCCTGCGGCGTTCGGAAGGTTGAGCTCATACTTATGATAATAGCACGTCGTTTAAGTGATCCTAGACTACAAGTACTACGGTTAGAAAACTATCAATTCAGATTTAAATAATGATGATGATAATTATAAGCAAGCAACCAATAAGCTACTGTTTGTGAGAATATGATGATAAAAGAAATAGCAAAATATAAAATTTATTTAAACTCCTAACAACGGATTGCGTGTATAGTTGTCTGAAGCTTCGAAATATCTGATTTATTAAAATAATGTTCATCTATTAGAAAGAAATTCATGTAAAATTGATATACGAAGTCTTAGATTTCTGTTCTAATTGGTGGAATCAATCCTTTCCAAATGAAACTGGAACCGTATTTTTTAACTTTGCCGATAAGTGATAACTTTTGAACCAATGAACCGATTTTCAACCTATTGTCACAAATTAATATCTGAGGAGGACTATCAAAGATAAATATGAAATCCCTTGATTTATTGATTTTATATCGATAAATCACAAAACAAATTGTTTTTCTTCATTATCCTTGCAAGGGTCTTCAAAACCTTCTTATTTTTACTTACACTATCCAAAATGCATGCACAACACATGCATGGAGACGCATGGTTGTTAATTATGGTGTTTGTTTTGCGAATCAATAAGGGAAAATCCATTAATTACGTAACGCAATGCAATGCCATTTTTAACCAACCCCACCTCCCCACCCCCAAATCCTTCCACCTATTTAACACTTTTAGTGTGAAGCATCTAAAAATTGTGTATAGTATGAGATTAGATTAGATTAATTTTATGATTGCTTTGTAATATTTGAAAATCTTTCAATCATAAAAAATATGCCATGAATTATTCATATACATAAATTTGAACTGATCGTAAGGTCCCTGCTTTTTTTAAAAATAGCACTCTTATGCTTCCATTTCCGGGTCTTTGGAAAACAACCAATGCCTACTAGGGAAGTGTTGGCCAATCTTTATCTAGATTTCATGTCCCTTGTCCACCAATTTTTCAAAGTTGCTGATGTAAGACTGCAATCTTAGTTCGCCCATCCCCTTGTCTGTCGCGTCGTACCCCTGTCTTCCTCTTGTTGTCCATTTCAATGTCTATCGTTAATCTCTTTCGTATGTCTTCCTCTCGTTGTTGTCCTCCAAGAAAATGTTTGTTTGTCTCGTTACAGATGTGAAACATCGCCAAGAATGTCAGCAATGTGAACATCAGCATCGAAATTACTTAAGCACCCTAAATTCCCTTACTTTCGTACTGTATTATTGTATTCCCTAACCTCGACCAATCCGCGAGTCTCACGTTTCCCCAAAGCTAACACTTTGTATAAGAATCAGGAAATGTAATATTAAACTTGATCTTCGCTCCAGAAGACCTTCACGGAAATTATATAGCTTCCCAAATAAACGAAAGATTTTAAGAAAGCCTCCATTTCATGACAATAAACTAAAAATCAGGCCAGCAGTTAAAAAGAGGGAAGACCCGCTTGGCCAAAAGTCATTCGGCCAAAAGCCATTTGGTCAAAGGCCATTTGACCGAAAGTTATTTGGCCGAATATTCCATTTGGCCAAGCAAACCATTAGACCGAAACCCATTTGTCCGAAGTGCACATAAGACCGAAAAAGGTCATACGGCTGATCTGGTATCAGGTATCAGAACGTCGGCTCCAGGGGCACGTTCACCTCAATTTGGGAGATTTGTGCCATCGCCTTCACAGCCTTTTTCATCACACACCTGACGGAAAAGGAAGTGAACAAAAGGAAAGGAATGTGGATGGGAGAACAAAGGGAATGTTTGGAAAAGGGCCCTTGAAGAGGGCATACAACGCATTAGCGTACAAGAGCTTATAGCTCCTTACCACAACGGGTTATGAACAACAAAATACTCTGAAGGTTCAGGTTTCTGAAGTCAATTTCACTAAGTAAGTGTTAACCAAATATTTGGAAGCGCAATTGTGCATAGACTGGGCAGTTACATATTAGATGATAAGAAGTTCCATAATCGGATTCACAACTATCACAAACAGATGATTCAACGCGTTGAATATTTGCCATGTGATAGTTGAGTCGGCAGTGACCTGTCAAGGCCTTGACTAAGACACTGCAATTCTGTTTAGACAGATTAGCTAAATAGCTTGCTACTACCGGAGATGGCTCCCGGATGTACAATTTTGTTTGATGACATGAATCCAGACTACTCCAATGCCATTTGTGCTGAATGACAGCCCAAGAGTTGATCAAAAGCTTCACCCAACACTTGGATATTGGAATAGCTGGCTCAGGACCAATAAAGTCATGCGATGCTCCATTACGAGCTAACTCATCAGCCAATTCGTTTCCAGCTATGGAAGAATGGCCAGGTACCCATCTAAGGTGTAAAGTATTAACTGAATTCAGTTCCTCAATTTGAGTTCGACATGCGATTACTAACTTCGACCTTGAGTTGGCCGAGGCGAGAGCTTTAATAGCTGCTTGGCTATCTGAACGGAAGTATATTAATTTGCCCATAATGCGTTGCTGCAGTGCAGATTGCACTCCACACATGATGGCAAATATTTCCGCTTGAAAGACAGTGCAGTGTGTACCCAGTGAGTGTGACTGTTCCAATCTCAGCTCACGCGAATAGACGCCTGCACCTGCTCTACCTTCGAGGAGAGAGCCGTCAGTGTAACAAACAATGCTGTCCGACATACTTCTCTCCAAATAGCCAGATGTCCACTCATCCCTCGAGGGGAATTGTGTTGAAAATGTCCTATAAGGAAAACTACTAACGTGTGTGAGATCACTTGGAGCAAGGAAAATTTTGTCCCAATTAACCATAAGCGGTAACAACGAAGTGTGTGTAGAACTGCGGTTTACAGGATTCTCTTCCATAAAACCGAGAACCCATAGTCGGTAAGCACAAGAAAGTGCTTGTTGTGTGAGATGTATGTGTAGTGGGGCCACGTCGAAGAAAACTTCGAGAGCAGCCGTGGGAGTTGAGGAGAACGCATTAGTCATTGCCCTTAGGCATATCCTTTGAAGATGGCCTAATTTAGACTGAATTGTTCTCACTTCCCCCTTTTTCCACCACCCAAGAAATCCATAAGCCAAACTTGGTCGTACAACTGTTATGTAAATCCATTTAACATATTTGGGTTCAAGTCCCCAAGTTTTACCAAAGGTTCGTCGGCATTGGCCGAAAGCCATACACGCCTTTTTGATTCTGAACTCAATGTTAGGAGTCCAGGAAAGCTTTGAATCCAAAATTAGACCCACATACTTTACTTGATCAGTTACATTGATTTCAGAACCAAAAAGATGTAATGGACGAATACCATTACGATTACGTTTTTCCGTGAAAAGAACAATAGATGTTTTATTCGGATTGACCGAAAGGCCATATTGGCGACACCAACTTTCAACTACCTGAAGGGCATTTTGCATCAGGTCGAATAAGGTAGTAATGCACAAACCCACTATCAATGTAAGATAGTCGTCGGCAAATCCATAGGTAGGAAAACCGCCATTATTGAGTAACCTCAATAGCGTATCTGCAACGAGATTCTACAAAAGTGGAGATAATACTCCCCTTGAGGGCATCCGCAGACACTTAATTTCCTAATCGCTGCTTGACGTAATGTCGAGTAGAGATGTCGGTTTTAAGCATCTGGTGAATCCATTTGGTAATAATATTAGGTAGCCCATGACAACGTGCGGCTTCAATATTGCATCGAGGGACAGGTTGTCGAAAGCACCTTCAATATCTAAGAAAGCACCCAAGCACGATTGCTTTTGAGCGAATGCTTTCTCGATATCGTACACAACCTTGTGTAGAAGAGTCACGGTGGACTTTCCAGATTGGTAAGCATGTTGATTAACATGAAGAGGCATGTTTGCCAAACAGTCATCACGAATGTGATGATCGATAATACGTTCTAAGCATTTCAGAAGAAATGAGGTCAGACTGATGGGTCTAAAACTCTTCGCTTCTTCATACGAAGCACGTCCTCCTTTTGGGATAAACTTTACAGTGACATCCCGCCAGGATATGGGAATATACCCAGTAGCAAAACTGCATACTAAAAGCTTTTTCAAAACATGTTTGATATTTTCAAAACCTTTCTGAAGTAGAACGGGATAAATCCAATCCTCCTCTGGAGATTTGTAGGGAGCAAAACTGTTAAGTGCCCATTGAATCGATTCAGTAGTTATGATTCTACGTGCTTGAGCCCAAGACCCATAGCTACATGAAAAGACATCAGGATCATCCGAAGATGTTATATCGACACATCCAGGGAAGTGCGTATCAAATAAGTGCTCTAACGATTCTTCATCAGAAGAAGTGTAGTCGCCATTTGGCTTGCGAATTTCGCCAACTTGGAAATCCTTGGATCTCGCAAGAGTTTTATTCAATCGACTGGCTTCACTCAAATTGGAAACATTTGCACAAAGGTTTTTCCAGCCGGATTGTTCAGCAGATCGTAGAGCCTTCTTGTAAGCTTCGCGAGCCAACTTGAAAGAATCCGTCCCTGCTGAATGGCGTCTGTTCCAACTCCTTCTGCACTGCTTCCTTAGCTTAGCCAAATCGGAATTCCACCAAGGGGTTCCTCTTGAGGTTTTTACAGAACGTAAAGGGCAAGCTTCTTCGAAAGCTTCCACGATGTGCAACGTTGTAGTATCAACTGCATCATCCAAGTCGGTAGGAGTTTCTATAGAAGGTAGATATCCATGAAACTTGGTAGAGAGCAACTCTGTGTAAAGATCCCAGTTTGTTGAACGGGGATTTCTAAAACGCAAGGTCTGCGAAGTAACATTCAAATGATCAAAGTAGATGTAGCGATGGTCAGATATCGATTCCTCATCTGACACATGCCAATTCGTCAATTCGTGACTGATTCTATTGGAGCAAAGGGTTATGTCTAACACTTCTGCTCTATTAGATACCATAAAGGTTGGGCGATTGCCTATGTTAAGTAAACTAAGTTCGGTACTACTTCCATCAAGCTGGAGCCTCTCAGATTGATATCCGAGCTACCCCAGATGATGTGATGAGCATTAGCATCACTGCCGAAAATTAGCGGAAGGCCTTTTCAAGTGCAATATATGACAACTCGTTTGAAAGCATCCGTAGGGGATGGTTCATCATGTGGTAGATAAACCGAACAATAGACGTATTTCCTGACGGGGGTTCCGCCAGTTGCATCAATTGTGACAGCACATACATCTCTGGTTGTTAGTTCAGAGATAAGTGTAGCAACAATAGCATTGTTAACAAGCACACATGCACGCGGCATTGATCGAGAGTTTGCCATTTCTTTACTGAAAGCAGCAAAAACCGGGTTCACTAGGTTACCTAGGTAGAAGCTACCCTTGCGAAAATAGGGTTCCTGCACCAAAGCCACTTGGGATTTGCCATTTTGCATGAGTCTACAAAGATTAATCGTTGCTGTTCTTTTATGCTGAAGATTGATTTGAGCTATCTTAACTGAAGCCATTGCAAATTAAGATAATGCACTCCACAACTTCAGTATTAATATGAACAGCAACGATGAAACCAAATTGGTATCTTATCAGGAAAGTCAAAGACCAAACACAGAGTACAATGTGTATAACGCATAAAGCGAATCCATATAGGTGACAATTTGTTGAAAAACTAGATAAAAACATGCTCATAATCCCACCCTTATTTGACCTCAAGTTGAGATTGAATAAGAGTAGCCGATTATTTCGGAGAAGCAAAAAGTCAACTACGCCATAGCTCCGGTTAGCGCAGTAAGGGCTAGATACTGTGAAGGGTGCCCTGGTGCTTCACAGGCTCCGTTAGCGGTTAGGTTCTTTTAGACCCCTAACCATTCATTCGTAGGCACGGTAAGCATAAAGCCGCATCACACCAAGAATTTGGGGTCACCTGTATGGTGGACTTCTACCACCGGAACAGGCAATCCGTAGCGTTATTCTTAGCCAGATAACTGGCTGCCGACACCACACAGCTATCTTGGCTGTTCGGGGAGAGAAGTTGACATTGACTTTACGTCAACTCTCAATGTGGCCGAACAGCCGCTGACCCGGGAAGACCCGCTTGGCCAAAAGCCATTCGGCCAAAAGTCATTTGGTCGAACGGCACTTGGCCGAAAGTTATTTACCCGAATATGTCATTTGTTCAAGCAAACCATTTGACTGAAACCCATCTGTCCAAAGTGCACATAAGACCGAAAAAGGTCGTACGGCTGAACTGGTCATTTGACCGAAATGTTTGTTTGAAGAAAAGCCATTTGGACAAACGAATCACACGGCTGTTTTGGCCGTATGGGTCATTTAACTGAAAATTCCATTGAGCTAGAATGGTCATTTGGTAAAAATGGCCATTTGGTTGAAAACGTCATTTGGTCGAACGAATACGGCCGAGAATGTCGTTTGATCTAACAATAGTGAATGTGGAGAGTGCTAAGCGATTAAGGATAATTAAGAAGTTAGAAATAAAAATAAGAAATGAGAAGTGGGACTCCTCATTTCTTACTTTCCATACCTCTCTTCTCATGTCATTGTAAAAAAATTGGAGTAAGAAGTGAGAGTGAGGAGTAAGAAAGCTCACTTCTCTCTACTCATTTGTAACTTCTTTCTAATCATATCTTTTGGGCGAGGAAGGGTCGTTTTGACGAAAGTCATCCGTCGAATGTTATCTAGCTGAGTTTACATGAGTCACATTCCCTATTGCTCAGTCAAACAATGTTTTTGGCCATACGACTGACTCAGAAAACGAAAATGCCAAATAACCCTTTATGCCAAATGACATTTGCGGCCAAACGGCTCTTTCTGTCAAGCGACCATTTCGGCAGAGCGGACCGTTAATCGGTTCAGCCAAATGACATTTTCGGCCGAATGACCCATTCGACCAGATGGCGCTTCTGTTATCGGTAAAACGGCATTTTTGGCATTTGGTCGTTTGCGGCCTGATATCCGTTTTCATCAAGCAACCAATCCGGCCTAATGTAATTCGGCTAGATGTACTTCGGCCTATCGTGTTTATGGGCAAAGTGGCATTCGGCCAAATGGCTTTCAGCCGAAAGAGTTCCTGTCAAACGGACCTCCCTGATCTGATATTAAGTGATTTTTAAGTCTCGGATTGGAAGTATCCAGAAACCAGGTCAACTTAGTGTTATCTACTCACAACCTCAATCACTATCACAGATGTGCAATCCAATAAACAGAAAAGACCTTATAAGAAGCTGTCATCGAAGGAGCAGCTTTTTTTAGTGAACCGCCAAGCGGAGTTTGCCGCCATCGCGATAGCAAGCGCGTGGACAGTGAAATGAAGTGTGTGTTTAGAGCATCGGCAGTCGGTTTCATCCGTCCGGCAGTGGAATCCCGGCAGAGAAGATAATTATCACCGTAATCACGTTAATCGCTGTTCGGCTAGTCTCTGCCCGTAAGAATAGCGCCGCCCTAGCAGCACACATGCTTCACATAGGTTGCTGCAGCTAATATATGACCAGATTTAGACACAATCAAGTTGCTGCAACCATTTTTGTCTGACTTGTGCTGCTCGGGCGGGGAAGGTGACCACGCCGAGTGCCTCAAGATTGGACCCGTTGGCAAAGTTGGGGTGAAGGCAAAGCAAGTTTTCGGAATCCCATCGCGTCCCTCCCGATTGACAGTGGACCCGTGGCCCCACCCACCGAACCCGTGGCCCCAGCGAACCAATTTGTGCCCGTCGCCTCAAGAAAAGTATCGGGGAAGCAATCCTCGTAACCACGTCGGCAAAGTTTTAGTGAAAGCAAGGCGAGTGTTGGAATCCTAGCGCCCTCCCCCTTCCAGCGGCAAAGCAAGAAAATTTCCGGAAGCAGCTAGGACGAACAGTAAGCCCCGCGAATATGAGGGAAATTCCATCAGCGCATTTTCGTACCCAGAAGCGGACCCCCAACGGTGGATGCATCACCAGCAGTCACGCAGTTGGATGATCAGGTGTGCCCCTGGTCAAAAGATGACGCGCTTACTTCGAGACGGCGATGGCCGTAGGTCAACCAGGTTGCAGTAACAGGTGTGTAAATCCCGTTTCCACTTCCTTATCACCTTTGATTATATTTAGGGAAGTATTTCCACCTGCTCCACCCAATTCCACCCTAGAGCAATATTCGATCCTGAGGTCACGACAAGAGCAAGACAAAAGTCCACGACAAGAGCAAGACAAAAGTCCCCAGAAAAGTATCTAATATGTTCTTCTAGGCTGGTTCCTCTGCGAAATAAGGAATCGAACATACATGTTCGAAAGGTCAATCGTTAAATGTGGATAGTGGAATTCACAATCAGTGTTGAGAAATGTCATTTCGGTGACATAGGACTAATTTTAAAAAAAATAGTTTAATAATAAAAATAATAGTTTGCCTAACAGGTCATTGCTCGAAATCTTAAAACGGTGGCGTGAGAGGCAAATAAGTGTCAAATTATATGATATTTTTGCAATTTCGCTCTCACTTCGTATTTAGAATAATGATTAAGTTAACGAAGTTAAAGGAACTTTCTAGTTGTGTCACCAAAATTCCCAATCTACATATATAAAACAAAGTTGGCATCACTCAAGAATAGACAGACTTCTTCTATTTACGAGGAAAAATGTTATGATGAAACTGGAATACTTTAAAGATCAATGCTCAATCTTTTCGTTGAAATGGTTTTTCATACAATTTGCATGAAATTTTTAAATTTTGATCATCTATATAGGGGTAATGACGGCTTTGGCAGGTTTTGTTCTATTATTGGCAGGGGGGTTTTTTATGACTGATTCTGCTCAAATTTGGCCCAAACATTCTTTGCATATCAATTGTGGCCAAATTTCATAAAATTCGGTCGACAAAATCACAAAAACCCCCTGCCAATCATAAAACAAAATCTGCCAAAGCCGTATTTTCCCCTAGGGAAACTTTTTTTTTCATTATTTCTATGAATTTTGAAATTACTTCAGTTCTTCATTCGTCATAATATTGCCAGCGCTAGGGGGCAACTGGCAAGGGTGGGCGCTGAAAACAGCGACCCTCAGGTCCAACCTAGGGACGTTTCGCAAGCAGAAAATACAAAACATAATAATTAAAAATGAAAATTATAACTATACACACTATAAAAAACGTTGATAAAATAAAGCTGGTCGACAAAAACGGACATAAATCACGGTCTTCCGCGGTGGGAGTCTCCATCGATGATCCATAAAACTGATCAAAGAAGGGAAAACTTTTCAGAGCGAAGGACTTTCACAAAAAAACATTTGGAGCGGAAAAAGCGTAGATCACTCTGAGAATGATAGCTTTTGTATTCCTGCTAAACATGACTTGGACGGTTGGTATCAAGATGAGGATACAATGTTGGCGAAGTTGGGGAGGAAACGCAGCCACGGGGACTGTGGGGAGCGTGGGACTTACAGCCCTTGGAAGACCAGAAACCTCGCACACCTCCATCCGGGTTAGGGTGACGGAAAGCCCAAGCTAGATCTAGATCTGGTGGTACAGTCCTCCATCTTTGAGGAAGCAGATAAGGACAGATAGGCTGGCAGTATCGTTAGAAAGGGCATCTCTTATGTTTGTCGGTATTCCATGGCTGGAGCAAGGAATGTCAAACTTTGGACATCGGCAGATCACATGTTCCACTGAGTATACTCCATTGTGCAGTGACGTCACGCACAACTTTTGACAGGAACTGGTCCTGTTGTTTACAGACGATTACATTTTAATTTTGAAATGCTTCTATCATTCTTTGGAATATCTGATCGATAATTACCTAAACTTATCGATAACTACCTGTATTTGAAAGAGGAATGTACGGAATGTTTGTAACATTTTGAAATATGCAGATTTAATTTGGATCAAAAAAATTCTAAGTCCGAAACGTAAACAACAGGACCAGTACCTGTCAAAATTGTGAGGTTAGGTTTGCCGCGATCAATGACCTATTGGACTCCGCAGATGTCAAAATCGGTACGAAAGGGCCTTCCGCCGAAATAATATGGAATCGGGTATGGCCGGTGCGGAGGCGGGAGATAACTTGCTGGTCCTTGAGACTGGGCATGTCGTTCCAAGGTGCCGTGGATCCTTTGATCTTCCGCAATTGTGTGGTTCTGGAAGCAGCCCATTGGTTTTCCTAATCCTGGCTGACGATCTTTCTGATCCAGGCTTTAACGTCAGCCGAGGTGGACGAGTCCAGCCAGAATGTCCGCAGTGACGTTGCCTGGCACCCCACAGTACCCGGAAATCCAGGCGAAGGTGGTCGATCGTTGTTCACTACACAGCAAAAATTAATTAAATTTACACGATACGTAAATTAGAAAAGATGTAATAATAAATTGATTGAATTAGGAATTTGATTGAAAATTAAGTAAATTTTATAATTGCTGTAATAATGAATTAATTGAAACTTGAATTCGATTGAAAATTGAGTGTATTTTAATGCACATAATTGTAACCAGTGGTGTGTTGATCTGTCCAAGATTGTTGAGATTTTCGTGGTTTTTGTATTCGGTTTTTTGTTGTATATGCCTTGAAAGTTATTGATCCATTGAAACTTGACCTAATCAACACCCACTGTGCCGACATCAGCAGCATAGGATAGTTCCGCTACTCAACACCAGGTGTACGCAAGGACATGGGAGGCCATGGTGGGTGGTGTAATGGGGACAGCAATAGGGCGAAAATGTGATGAGGGAAAAAGGTAACGGTCAAGCCCAAGGCCAAGCCTTTTCGCGCGAACGACCACCATCGCTAAATGGCAATTAGCTTGCAACTTTTGCTAGAGAAAGACGTGCGTCGATTAGCTATCCGGAAAATTGAAACCAAGAAGTTAAAGTCGAAGATCTGTGAAAAAGTGAATTGCGCGACATAGGAGGAAATATCCAGGTATGGTTTAAACCTGACCATCGATCGTCCCTCATCACTAACCGCCATAAATAACCCCAACACCCCTCAATAGGACCCCTTTTTGGCTAGAACCTTGGTGCACCCACATCAGTCTACGTGAACTCGGCCGTGGAGTGTTCTTGGAGCCATTAACCAAGCAGCGGTGGACCGCTTGCGTCCAGCTCGACCCTACACGCTCTGGGCCAGATTTGCCATTCTAGCACGTCCGTGGCACAACTGTCCAGACACCGCCATTTTGTGGATATCACCAACGCTGCAGGCACTCCGTGACTGGGTTCGAGAGACAAGCCAGCATCGAAACCTCGAGGTAGTGTCCCCGAGACAGTCCAATACGGGCTACAATTGGAGCTACCCGGTAGCGACGTTAGAGAAGCAGTTTGAGTAGCGGAACGTGAAGGGGCCCCACCGAAGTGTTAGAAAAGTGAGGTAGGAGGTAGATTAAGGAAGTGGGAATACGAAGGAGTAATAAAGGTACCTGTGTGTAAATTGAAGAATCCGGTTTTGGTGTTCAAGTGGAAGTTTCCTGTATTTTCTTGGCCGCGATAATCAAGCGCGTACGCCGACCCTGAGGCTATTGAATAAGGGGGGTCTCATTAGTGCTGGGCAGGATCACCCATTAGTTACACTTGCCCCACGTTGGGCGCCAGAGGTGGCAACTAATGGAACGATCTGCCCGCTAATGAACGAAAAAGAAAAACCAATTAGGTAATCTGAACATGACAACTACCACTAATTATAATTAAACATTGAAAACACGTAATTTTAAATTTTATTTCACATGTTTTAACAGTACAGTTTATTTTTCAGCTGTTGCTTTAAAAATAAATGGATATACGTCGAATTTTTAATCAATATTGATTAAATTTTCAATCGTCATGTAAAAGTACAGTAACATAAGAAAAAAGAAATAACGGATGTGTGGCAAGTGCACTTCAGTTTTTCCCACTCAGTAGTACATTTTATTTGTTCAGACAGGATTACAGCTAATTACAGGATTACAGGATTACAGATTTGCATTGCACAGCTTGTTTCGAAGAAGAGGAAAATATATACGCGTGTCAACTATTTCTAAAAGTGTTTTGAATGCGCAATTATTGAGTGTAAATTTTGTTCGAAAACGGCGCGAATTTTTCAAGTCGTATTAAAGACATCTGCGTTAGTGCGTTAGTGACACTTCAACTTGAAGTCTAGCCGTATTTTTCGCTGTTCGATTTTGTCTTGCGATTCGTTGGATTAGGTTGAATCAAAATGTTAAGTCGATGGCAAAACATATGACCACACATTTGCATTCTGGACAGCCAGTATTCTGCATATTCTGCGTTGTCGAACTTTGATGTATTGGGAGGCTGATACTACTGGTTTTATCAAAACATGTATCGTATGAATGAATGAATGAATGAATAAATAAAAAAATTTAATGAATGTTTTCGTTTTATTTAAATAACACTATTACAAATATTTAAATTAAATAAAAATATGATTGGGTTCACATTTGTTTGGAAATTTATTTTCTCGTCCAGATACATTCTTGAGAAAGACTAAATACACAGCAAAAAATAATTAAATCTACACGACGTGTAAATTAGAAATGATGTAATAATAAATTGACTGAATCGGGAATTTGATTGAAAATTTAGTAGATTTTATAAATGCTGTAATAATTAATTAATTGAAATTTGAATTCAATTGAAAATTGAGTTTATTTTAATGCACATAATTAGAGCATCAAAAAACATATAATTTTAAATTTTATTCCACACGTTTTTACAGTAGAGAGTATTTTTCAACTGCTACTTTAAAAATAAACGAATATACATCGAATTTTCAATATCAATATTGATTTAATTTTCAATCTTCGTGTAAAATAACAGTAACAAAAGGAGAAAATAAATAGCAGATACCGCAAGTGCACTTTGGTATTTTTCGCTCAGTGAGATGGTGCTTCATTTTTTTCGGGAGGATTAATTGTAAGTTGTGTGGCGAAATTTATCAACCTTACGCGTGCCAATAATTTCCAAATGTGCATTTCTCGAGTGAGATTTTTAATCGTATTCGGTGCAAATCTTTTGAGTCGTTTAAAAGGCATCTGCGTTAGCGACACTTTAATTCAATCTATCCGTATTTTTCGCTGTTTGATTTTGTCTTGTTTTTGTTGGATCAAAGTGTTCGAAATTTCGATGGCAGAACATACTTGGAATACACACTTGGGTTCCGGACAGCAAGTATTCTTCCTATTCTGCGTTGTCGAACATTAAAGAAATGAGAGGCTGATACTGCTGATATTATTAGAACATGTATCGTGTAATTGAATAAATAAATAAATGAATTTATGAAACTCACCATTTTATTTAAATAATACTATCACACATTTTTCAAGCTTCCATTCTATTGAATTGATATTTAATTGCGTTCGCATATATTAGGTCAGGGATGCACTGCTGGCGAACATGAGTCGATTCACGATTGTTCGTTCCACCGCTTTGTTATTGAACAAGTGAATCGAAGCATGCGGTTGTTCGTAGCCTCTGGAGAGTAAGGTGCCTCATCCGACAAAGTTGTTCGGGATTCAAAACAAAGACGAATAAACTTGCTCTCCATGCGCTAGCGACTAAGGTTTGTGGGTGAGTGTAACACTCAGCGATTAACTAGAATCGTAAGTTGTAACAAGAGAGGAGTAAGCTTGTTCGCTGTTGAAATAAGAGAGCTACAAAGATGATAAGCTGGCGATATAGAGTGTAGGTATGGTGCGGGTGGGTTTTACTTCATTTAGTGTGGTTCAAAAGCAAAAGCGCATTAATCGATTTCAACTAAATTTAAACTGCATTATCTCTATATCACGAAGCTATTCATTTCTGTTTTAGAAAATAGGGAGGATATATGGATAGTGGATTTTTGTTAGAAAACCAATGATTCAGTATTGCTTTTAAAAGCATTTGTAGATTTCAATCAAATTTGGAATGCATCATTAATATCAAGAGGTCGATTATTCAGGGGTCGAGGGTTCGAGGACTCAGGGAGTGTATATTTATCTTCCTTGCAATGTCAATCCTAACGATTAATCCATCTTTACTTTCCCGTTCTATGGCTTAAATGTGGAGTCAAGTTGAGCATTGATATCCACAATAATTTTTAAAAACACTGCACAGTAGGCCTGGCCGCTTTTATGTTTGAACTGCATTTATGATGTACTTCAAACATTAATAATGACAAGAAAAGTGATAGATGTCGTCGAATCTATCACTTTCCAGGATTCTTTCACGAACTGGCTGTGTATGTGTAGACTAGACTAGACTAGACTAGAACATATAGCCTTTACGTATACTTTGTATACGAGAAAGGCAACAATTCTAAGTCCGAAACAAGGGGCAAGTAACTCTAAACTTTGCGAAAATATTACTCATTGTCTCGCAATAGTATTTCGTGATATTTCTAGTATCCACGATTTTCGTCAAACAATGAAACGGTTGCTAGTTCGGTTGTTATGGCGTTTGTCAGTTAGTTGACGATACACAGCGCTCCCCCATATAGGAAACACCTGATTTATACCTTCCACAGATTGTAGAAAACTTTCAAACCGCGTTTTATGTTTCTAATATCATCAAACCAAAACGTGGGCCCCTAAGGTTGCTTAAAAAGTAATAGAAATAGTTGTCCAGTGATTTTTTAAGAATTTAAAGGAGACTGAAATCATGTGCTGCCTAAAACTGGGTGAACTGTATCGACTGGGTGGTGTTGTGTTGCATGCTTTTCCAACCAGGGCTCTTCGACCAATTCAACGTAGATACGACGTAGTTTTTCGCTAGTATTTGTTAGTATTTTTGGATACTGTCGAAAGTTTAGAGTTGGTTGCCCCTTGGTCCGAAACGTTTACAACAGGGCCAGTACCTGTCAAAAATATGAGGTTAGGTTTATCACGCGCAATAACCTATCGAAGAAATAAATGTACCCCTAAAAAATCTGCATCAGATGGAAACCTGAAAAAAAAAGTTCACCTAGAGATGAGCCAGCCTAGGGCTGAAAATCTCTTTAAAAAAGATAAAAAAAACGTTTACCTAATTTTCCCGTAGATTTCTCATTCTACGTGATAATTAGGTATATTCTACCTGAGTTGTCAAGTAGAATTTACCGGACACGTAAGTTACACGTGAATTTTTTAAGCATTTGCAGTGAAATGTAGCTGATAATTCAGATAGAAACAACGTTAGGATTATTTGAAGTGCACAGTAGGAAAAGAGATGGTTTGGTTTCACATTACAATTCAAACCGGATGTATTTATTCATGAACTGGACTTTCGAAATTCACAACTGGTGCCAATCTTTAAATGATTATTCCACTAACAGTGCTTCATTTACGCGTCGATGGTCATGTGCTCTACATGCAGGCCTATTGATTCCTACGTCCTTGGTTCGAACTCACTTCACGTTTTTTGTAAATCATTTTCATAAAGGAACATATTGAAACTCTTTTCTTGTGGTAAATTTCCATTTCCATTTCCATTTTTGATTAAAATTATTAAGTTCTTTTACCTCAGTCTTAATTTTATAACCGAACCAGCACCTGGAGGGCAATATTATGTTCAACCAGGGCTGGAAATACATTAAATATTCAAACACAAGTCGATCCCTTGACATCCGAATACAAATCCAGTTGGGGGTCTCCAGTCAGCCTGCCAGCAAAGACGTAGGATTTCCAAACCGATGATAGCCAGTTCGCTTCTCGGTTTGGCTCAGGATGTTTACGGGTGGAAATTCAATACAATCTGTTACCACCACAGGCTTGTCATCTAATTTTGTATCATGTTCTGAGTGTCCTCCGAAAATTTACCTGCATTTGGATAAAACTGATTTATTACAAGACGTTTTAAGTTTGTAGGCAAATTAGTATGAGGAAAATTCTTTCTCCATTTTATACTGCTTATGGCTCTTCCCCCTTTAGCGCATTTTGTATGGAATGTCACACTTCACTCAATCCCCCTCCCTCTCTAAGCGTTACGTAATTTGTGGACGCTTCCATGGCTAAACGGAGTACTCACGAGCTTTCACTCAACGAAAACCGCGTCTTGATTAATCGTCCCAATAATTTGTACCTCATTGATTTTATTACCTTATCGATTTATTAGTACCTTATCGATCGCTAAACTTCTTTGAGATCTGTCTGAGATTGTCTGTGCTATCTTTCACGCCAGGAGCAGCATTGTTACCTGATGAGTAGTTACGCAATTGGCTCCAAAATTACCACTAGATCAAATTCGATTGCCATTTTGACTCATATTCAGAACACTTTCAATTACAATATTTTTATTGACCAATTGTTTCTATCGTGTAGCGCAAGAATAGAGAATATACGCGCTTGGTAATTATATTTTATTGATTGTAACTATCAATTCTGAATAATTTTATTCTGTCAAAAACTGTCTCAAATGCCGAACACTTTGATTCGAATTCCAAACATGACCTTAAATGCACTAAAATTCAAAATTTTATTGTTATCACATTATATGACGATTCTAAAGATTCTGAAGACGATTGTTTATTTGTGCAATAATAACGGAATATATCACATATGAAATATATAAATCAATATATATAGATCTCCATGTTATGATTGTTCGGAATATGAGTTTGTTCGAGATTTGACTCATAGCGGTACTAACAAATCACGAATTCAAAATGTTTTCAATTATATGGGTGTATTTGTCAATTGTTTCAGAGCGTCATTTTTGTTCTTCTAAATAATCCTTCTTCTTCTTCATTTTCTTTTTCATCTCAATGGCTCTAAATTTCATCTGGAGCTTGGGCCGCTTTTCAACTTGGTTTTCTATTAGCGTTTCCACAGTTATTAATTGAAAGATTTTCTTTGCCCGTTAATGTATGAGCAAGTATCTGGGGGGGAAGAAGAATGATACAAACCATTGCAAAAAAGGTACGAAATTTAAATGTGATTGAAATGCGTTGAAAAATCATACGTTACGAAATAACCCACTTCCATAATCGTCTTCAGAAAATAAAGAATGTATACCCAATTTAGTTGAAATCCACCCATGGGTGTAGGAGGAAATAATGAATATATGTTCCTTATTTGTTTGCAATCGACCCACGTGCTCAGAATTTACACATAATTCTTTGTTTTCTAAAGTAGTCCCTCCCTCTTTACCGAATGACCTATGAAGCCCTAAACGTAATTCAGCGGAATTTGACAAAAAATATATGGGCTAAGTATCAAATCTGCCATTTCCGTCGCCGTTCCGCTGTATTGCGTGGGAGCCTCTAATCCCATTCATAAGTTGTTCCATTAATAATGAATGTGTATTCCAAATTAGGTTAAAATCGAACCATACATTCAGAAGTTACAGTGAATTTTATGGGATTTCCCAAATGTACTAATCATCAAAAGTTGCAAAGTTGTTCGTAAAATGAACAAGGCGAGATTGCCTTTATTCGCTAACTGTTACACTCTCCGACAAACGTTTACTCCCTACGTATAAAACTAAGCGAACAAGGCTGAATCGCTGGAGACCACGACAAAGGATTAATCTTGTCTGTAACAACTTATGACTAAACGACTCTAGGAGGTAGGAGAGTCGGTCACATGGCACGATTAACGTTGCTCTCGTACATTTTGTTCTCTCTCTGTTACGCTTAGCGAGTAACTGGTGGTCGCATATCAGAACGAACACAGGCTACTCTGGTGGACCGTTACTCTCTTGTTCTTTGTCGCTAGAAGCGATTTCTTAGCATCCCTGTATTAGGTATTTTCCATCCACAAATATTCTTAAAAAGGGCGACACTATATACATAATTGGGTTTCCAAAATGTGCCCTATACTGTTCATTTGAGTCAATAGAATTTTTCTGTTGAAAATCCCAAATTAAAAAAAAAGTGAACGAAATGTCAAATTACACCATCGTTTAAATTTACACGATCCTATAAAATTAAACGAGTTGAAAGATTCAATTAAATCTACATGTCATGTAATTTCTCATGACTACATTTTCAATCAGTGTAAATGTAATATCTGGCTCATTTTTGCGTTTATTTTCATGCTCCAAATATGTGCATGAAAATAAATGTAAATTTACACAAATTAATACTGTGTACTACATTGCGTTTTAAAATTGTAGCCTAGATCGTTCATTTCAGTCAATTGAATATTTCTGCTAAAAGCCCCAAATCAACAAAAAAAACCGTAGACGAAATGTAAATTTACATCATTGTTTAAATTTACATGATCATGTAAATTGACCGATTGGAAAGATTCAATTGAAAAACATGTCATGTAATTTCACATGACTACATTTTCAATCCGTGTAAATTTAATGCCTGACTCATTTTTGCGTTTATTTTTATGCTCCAAATATGTGCATGAAAATAAACGTAAATTTACACAAAAATTAATACTGTGTAGCGTGGAATGGCCTGGATCCTTGAATGTTTCGGGTAGTCACTTTGTAGCGGAGCGATGGCCGAGAAGACGCTGCATTGTGCAGGAAGGCTGTCCGAGACCGTTTGGTTGTTCCCAGTAACGCCTAAACCGAGCCCTTCTTTCGAAAGGGAACCGTCAGTGTATCGATGCTCATGGTTCCTAAACTCAGTGTTTAGCAACTCGGCGACCAATCTTCGAAGAGCTTCCGTGTTGTCCCATCTTTTAAAGCGCCTCGCAATGGAGCTGTTTATGTTGGCTGTGTAGGAGTGCCAGCTCCTCGCTCCATGCCAGTAGACCCTAGCCACCGGGGGGAGACTGACGCTGGCTATCGTGTGCATAATCCAATCCTCTTGAACAAGGAGAGGGTGCCATCCAGCAGCTCACTGAACAAAAGTGAGCACCAGAAAGAAGAAGAAGAAGAAGAACAAGGAGAGGGTTCCTATGGTTTCCGGATGTGGCGGCTTTTAGGCAAATAGCCACTTGCACACGATGGCGAAATAGGAGGACACCTGCTTCGGCACAGGCAGCCTCAGCGGGTGTGCAAAAAAGAAGTCCGGAAGCTATGCGGAGGTATTGGTTGAAGACTGGGGAGAGTATGTTGACAAGCTCACAACGTGCTAAACAAGTCAGTTCCAGTCCATAAAGCAGTCTGCCGTCAATCAGCGCTTGGTGAATACGACACCGAGTGGCCCTGTAGGGGAACTGCTCCTTGAATTCAAACAATTTGATCGCAAATTGTTTAATTTCTCATTTTCGTGATTTTTTTTTTCAGAAACGAGCACGCCAGATAACAGCAAAGAACGACACAAATTGAGCCAAAATTCAAGCTCTATCTGGTAAAAGGGCGAATGTCGCAAGAGAGAATTCTCTTCGTCAACTTCCCCTCTTTTAAATAAAAGTGACAAGCAGAGGATTTCTTTGCAGTTTATCACATCAGAATGCAAGTTCGCATTGTTTTCTATCGTGCTGAGGTGATAAACCACAAAGAAATCCGCTGCTTGTCACTTTTATTAAAAAGAGGGGAAGTCCACAGAGAGAATCCTCTCTTGCGACATTCGCCCTTATTCTAGATAGAGCTTGAATTCTCTGTTTTGGGCACTGCACGGGCTGCTTTGTCTCTTTCTCGCTGCAAAGAAATTAGAAAACAACAAGGCCATTAAACGTCAAAATTTATGAAGAATGAAAAATAAAGAGATCTTTCTGTGCCGTGCCCTATAGGAGCATGTTATTAATAATGTAACAAAATTTGTTGATATTACGGAGAAAAAGAAAAAATTGGAGGGAAATCTCCGCATAGAACGAATCAGGCATAGTATACGTTGAATTGAGTTCAATCATACAAGTCAACTGTCAATAATTTGAATAGCGTGGGCCTACATTTGACTTGAAAAAATTCAATAATTATTAAAATCAGTTTTACCATAGTTGTGTCGAATATACAGTGGCCCAAACTTCATCTTCTCTTTTGTGTCGTAAATCAATCTATTTTGGGATTGTTCATTCCCCGACGAATGATAAAGGATGGATGGGATATATTTTTCAACCTATTCTTCATCTCCATTGAAATTCTACGGACGGTTTGATTATTTGCATGGGGAGCTCTACACGAAATATTATTGGATAAGCACCTCCTTCACCATTCAAAGTTCAGGCGTAAATTCCTTCAACTATCCTAACTAATCCTGTAATTCTTCTTGGTTTAAATACAGAAATGTCATAAATACAAACAAAAACGATACGTAGCATTAGGAAAGGGGCAGATATGTTAACATCGCGTGACATCTCTCATTGCAAATGAGAAATTGCAGTACTGATTGGGTTTCGGTAGACCTGGGCCTCGACCCCAACTTGACCGTCGAAGATGTGACCGTGGATTGGTCTCACTATGAGAAGGTGCTTGAGTACCTGAACGTCAACTGATTCGAATTCTACATCCACGTTGTCTTCGTTAAAAAGCTCCACAAAATCGTATTGCGTAGGTAAGAAGGAACTTAAGGAAGCTCTAAAGGATAGAGATCTGAAGTCTCCTAACATTTTCAAAATCCGCCGGCATGACACAACCCGGAACAACCATGATCAGCTGATCATTGAAGGATCCAAAGCTCATCAAAACTTTCAAAGGCACAGTGATTGAGAGGACCAAATATAAACTGGTGCATCAAGACGTTACTAAATGTATGAACCGGCTCTGTTTTGTTTCAAGGACGCTCGTTGCACCTGGTGCGGATATGATCACGGAGGAGTCGACACATGCGAGCAGATGTTGCACTGTTGGGACAATTAATAGGGCACAAAGAAAGCCTGCCCAAAGCATGCGGAGTTCTTAGAAATTCGCAAGAAAGCCTCTACCAAAAACCGTCCAAACCGCTCAACAATCGAAACTTTCCGGAAATTCCATCACCCCCCGGTGGCAGATGAAAATGCTAGCATGTGTAGATCATTCCATCACTGGAACCACATAAAAAACTAGCCGGTGCGGTGCTGAAACCACAATCCCACTAGAAGTCAATAGTCGATTTCCTCGCTGGTCTATTCAATAAATTATGGTGACCACTGCCTCACTCTGCATTTTGCCGGCAGCAAAATGACCATCCTAAATCCGGAGGATTCCGCACCGCTCTACACACCGGAGCAGCTGACTCAAATCTACAACCAACTTTCTGTAATTGAAAATAGCTTCTAGGGAGGGTCTGGTCAACTGGAATGTTTGCTCGCTCAAGAGCAAAATATTCGAGCTCAGCGATTCCCAGCGCCGCGACATCACATACGAGCTGGCAACAGCTTTCATAGTGATGCGCGATATGGAAACCTAGTGTGACGGACGGCCGCCTTAATCCTGAGGGATGGGAAAGCTCGTGCCATGATTCGTGTCTGATTGCAACTCCATGTGATACCGGAATGTGGTATTTGGATTACGGTGCAACGTTGCACATGACGAGTGAAGGAAAGATGCTGACCAACCTGATCCGAAGCAAAAGTGTGGAGATTTGTTTGGCTGACGGTAGTCCCGTGGGTCAGCTACCGGGAAGGTAGTATCCTTGACTGGAATTGGAAAGCAGATGTGCCATCTCTCGCAGGAAATCTGTTATCCGTAGGTAAGATTTGTGATCTTGTCTTGTGTACAGTGTAGTATTTGAGAAAACTGGCTGCCGAGTCCTACGCGACAAGGAAATAGTACAGTGGAGGATTATATCGTTTGAAACAGTTTCCGGAGCGAGTTCTTGCAATCACTCTGAATCATCCAGGGCTGTTTGAATATTACACAAAAAATAATAATATAGCAGTATTGTGAAGAACTAATTCGGACGGTATCCTCGGATCATTCGCTCAGATTGAGGAGAAGAATATTCCAGCACGTCATACAAGAGTTTGCTTGCTGCTAATGGGATTATTGTGCAACAAACTGCACCGTATTTGCCATAGCAAAACGGCAAACGGAACGGAAGAATCGTTATGAGGTCGAAGTGGTTCGATGTCCTTCTCGAGTCAGAATTCGACAAGAGGTACTCTGCCGTAATCTGGAAAAGTGACGTATACGACATTTTCCAAAAATGTTATCGAGTACTACTCATCGAGCTTTTTAACAGAAAAATGGAAAACATGCCTATTGTAAAATGGCTGTTAAGTCACTTTTCCAGATTACGGCAGTACTGGGGTGAGGCTTTTTTTGTATCTTTATTCAGGAGACTTAGGGGTGAGGCTCTATGTACTGAAAATTACCCCCAAAATCGTCTTCCATTATCAGTTCTTGAGCAGACACCATACAAGTTGTGGCATAACAAGAAACCATTGTACGTGCACCTGCATGTTTTTGGCTTGGATGCGTACGTCCACGTTCCAAAAGAAAAACGCAAAAAAATAGATCCGAAAGCGGTGAGGTTAATTTTCGTTGGATATGCATACCGTTTCTTGAATCTTGAGAACGGCATGATTTTGATTAGTCATGATGCGAAATTTGTGGAGCTCCAGAAGAGGAAGTATCAATTTTTCCTGAAAAGAAACGTGAAGATGTTATTATACCCATTGATAGGAAAAATATCGAAAAGATTGAAGTATAAGCAGTTCCTGAACAAATTGAAGACAGTGATGAAGAAGTTGCAGTCGGTAATGATGAAGAAAATCGTTTGGATATTTCTGACCATGCTAGTGCATCCGAATCAAGTTCATCATTCCATGGTTTTCCGATGGATGAAATCGCAAGGCGATCATCAAGATCGACGAAAGGTTTAGCACCTTGGTGGCCGATAGAGGAGATTTTTGTGGCAGGCACTTGTGAGAGGGTGCTTTATAACCCCATCATATTTACGAAACGCATAGTATTTATGCACCCCTCAATACGTCCCTGATTTATGCGCATCGTAGCAGGCATCGCTTTCAGCGACAAAGAGTCGGCATCTTTCGTGTTTGTACTGCCAAGCAAGCAGGTTGTGTGTGCTGGGCGACAGTAGGAGCACATTGCAGATTCTACAGCACTCTTCCACTAGAGGAGGAGATGGAGTCCCGAACGCTTCGTGAAGCTTCAAGCTGTGGCAAGAGTGCTAAATGGTGGAAAGCCATGAAGGACAAGCTTCGATTTCACGTGGAGAACGGAACACGGGAGTTAGTAGACCTCCCAGCTGGGCGTAAACCAGCTGTAAAGTACAAAGCTCGTCTAATTTCCCAAGGTTTCTGTCAAAAGTAAGGTCAAGACTATGACGAGGTCTTCGCTCCACTAATAAAGCAGACGACAGTACGAACATCCCTGGCTATTGCTACAAAATGGAATTTGATCTTGATGCACTTTGATGCGAAGACTACATACCTGTATGGAAGCTCGAGGAGGAGCTTTATATGCGACAACTGACTGGATTCGTGGTCAACGGAAAGGAGAAGCAGCTATGTAGCCTACATTTACGGGTTGCTTTTACGGGTTGAAATAGTCGGCTCGTTGTTGGAACCATAACCAATCTTGCCGTTCTCCAAGGGCTGAAGTTCAAGCAGAGTACAGCTGATCCAAGCCTCTATACCAGGATTGTGAACGGGAAACGTTTATATTTTCTGGTACATATCGATGACATAATGTTTGGATGCGAGATGACATCTTCTTCTTCTTCTTATTGGCATTACATCCCCACACTGGGACAGAGCCGGCTCGCAGCTTAGTTTTTTATTACGCACTTCCACAGTTATTAACTGCGAGGTTTCTAAGCCAGGTTACCATTTTTGCATTCGTATATCATGAGTCTAGCACGATAATAATTTTATGCCTAGGGAAGTCGAGACAATTTGAGATGACATAATGAGGATGGAAATCTCGAAGAAGATGGTAAATACAGAATTTGTTTGGAAAGCCATATTGAACGAGTTGTGGAGCACTTTAAATTGGGTGACGCCAAGAATACAAAGACCCCAATGGCGAATGGATTTATCAAAACCCGGGAGATTAGTCCTCTACTAGAAACAAACACGCAATATCGGAGTCTAGTGGGAGCATGACCATACAACGCTGCAAGTGTGTCTATTTAGGAAAGAAGCGTATGTTCACCAACAACGACTGATTGGATAGCTGCTAAATGTGTGGCCCGCTACCTGAAAGGAACGAAAAAGTGAAAGTACAATATGGAGATCCTAAAGGCAAGCTGACTGGATACTCAGATGCGGACTGGGCGGGTGGTTTGAAAACTCGGAAGTCTACCACCGGAGTATGCCACCACATGTATGCCGGAGGAGCAATTTCGTGGACAAGCCGTCTACAGGATTCCGTAACTTTGTCATCGATGGAGTCGGAATATGAGGCACTAAGCGAGGCGAGCTAAGAAGCGGTTTGGTTATTGAACCTATTTGAAGATTTCAGAGAGCCCTCGTTCAAACCAGTCACGCTGTGGGAAGATAACCAGACTTGCATGCAATTTGTAAGTTCAAAGCATAACCAAGCGATCTTTAACATAGCTTGTGTGATGTGGAATTGTTGGAGTTTTTTCATTATTAAAAGCGTTGTTCGCGTGTTCAGACACGTATTTCAAATTTAGTTTATTTTAATAAAGTGTTCTTGTTTAATTGCTATAATTCCTCGCATACTATTTTTCATTACCAAAAACAAATTACCAATAGAAAATTCCCAGCAGGAATTGCTGGAAAAATATGGAATTTGTGACCTTCATCAACGGATACAATATGGGAGAGATGTTACCGTAAGAAATAGAACTTCTGGAGTAAATAAAAAGTGTACGACGGGTATTAATAAAGTTAGTTCAAATATTCAAATTTTCATTCGTCTGTCCTATAAGATGTCCCTCGTTCCTAGCTCACCTCTCATCTATATCCATTCCTAGAGGTTGGTATCTCGATTACTAATCCGATTAGAAGAGAGAGGGGATAAAGAAGGCAAGAGGGAGTAGGAAAAGAGGAATGGAATGAGGGAGGCGGTAAACTGATGGAAAAAGAAGAGTCGATTGTGAACGGCGAGAAAGCAAAGGTGTATCTCAGGAACAGAAAAGACAGTTTGGTGGTTTTGAGGACTGGGTACCCTGGAAGTTAAAAAACGTCTAAAGAGGCCAGCTTAATAGCCGTTGGAGACGCTATTTGTGGGACGTGGAAATAACAGCCCTTGTTCGTGCCCTGGAGAGTAAGGTGAATGCCGTTCGAAGCAGCATCACAAGTGAAGAACCCGAACCAAGACCAAGAAACGTGGACGGTGGCGAGTTCACAGGCTGGTGGCCGATAAGCCCTTTTCGATATTGTCGAGCCACACGTGGTGGGTGTGTGGCAACTATAGCTTTCGAGGTGCGGACTGCTGTGAGGTCCGGTGGGATTACCCCCGCTCACGGACAGTCTTATAACCGATTGTTGCTACGAGCCTGGGGACGTCACCCCGGCAAGCAAAGTTTATCGCCCCTACGGAATTCCCAGCTACGTCGTCGGATCCAAGGCCAGAAAATGGAGCAACATTTGAAGGAATATTTGGAGAAATTTGTAGAGGAGTACCCGGGAGAATTCCTTTAGGCAAATCTGGAGGAATATCCGCAGGCACTTCTGGAGGAATATCCAGTGGACTTCCTGGAGGAATATCCGAATGAGTTCATGGGGGAATATCCGAAGGAATTCCTGGAGGAAAATCCGGGCGAACTCCTGGAGGAATATCCGGAGGAGTTCTCTAAAGCGATATAGAGAATCATTCATGAAGGATTTGGTATGGTATGGTATTTGGAAAACTTGGTTGAATTGAAAAGACTTTTCTTCAAAATTTTATGCGGTTATAGGGGAACGGTTCGGTAATTCATCCGATAGCTCCTATTTCCATCCCATCAAATCAATGAAAAGAAATTTGGTTTGTTTATTATTTTGTTGTTTTTTTTCAGCAGTGAGCACTCAGCGTGTTAGCAAAAGAAGCGACGAGATTGGTGCTGTATTTCTTTGATTAGCGATGAGGTGGAAAATAGAACAGTTCCCCTACATACCTACTGTTTATTACACTAAAATGATTCATGGAAAATTTCGAAACTTTTGCCAGTTGGGTTTTGCGAAGTTCGATTCCTTGTTGTCTCAAATCATTGGAGAGAGATACTGAGAAGCAAAAATTGCATTGTGATAATTCGAAAAGACAACATATTACCTCTACAATGCCCCCAACGATGATACTAATACCTACTGATGCTGATAGAGTCACGAGGATGGTTACGATGTTTGCGTCCAAAGGGACACACAAACATGCAGAAACCCAGTTTTGGCCCTTGCCCTCCGGTGATATAAATGTGTAGATTATTGGGTTCAGTAGATATTTGTTGAAACAAGCTTCATGTTTGCTGTTAATAAAACAATCAATCAGGTGTGAAGAAGCTAAATATTGTCAATAGACGAACCCATGCTAGATAAAAAAAATGCAAGACTAACGTATCGAGCATGTTCTGTTTCAGTTTTGTCAGAGCTACAAACAAGTCAGCTTTTTTTTTCATTTCATAAATTTACGAAGTTAGAAATATCAACCAGAAATCAGAATAACTGCCCTTATGATAGGATTTCTTTGTGTTATTAACTCACCTGGCGCAAAGCTTCAGCGCTGAATAGTACACCGAGAAGACGCTAACGAGAAAGTGCAACGCCAGTGCCGTCAACAGTCCCGAACCTGCTGTCACCGCTATCCACACCGACTATCAAACGAAAATAGAACAAAGGGAAAAAAAACAGAAGAAACCACAAGGATGACAGAAGAGAACATCATATCCAGATGGGTCAATAAAATATCAAATGAAAATCGGATCCTACTAACCTCATCCTGCTGAGCCAGATTGGCATCACGGACGGCACCGATCCCGGTCAGGGCCAGCCCGAGCGTACTGGACGCAACGCAGATCAGGTTCACCGCCAGGAAGCCCGTTTTGGCCATCTTCACGTTCATCAGTCCCAGCGAGCCGGCGATCCCGGCAATGGCACCACACCAAAGTCCCGTACCGGCCATGGCCAGGGAGGCATTCCGCGCCAGCACGAGGCCACCGAGCGCCGCCAGCGTTACGCTGAAAAGCAACTGGAGCACCCCCAGCACC
Organism: Armigeres subalbatus; assembly: GCF_024139115.2. Classification (NCBI taxonomy): domain Eukaryota; kingdom Metazoa; phylum Arthropoda; class Insecta; order Diptera; family Culicidae; genus Armigeres; species Armigeres subalbatus. The sequence goes on along the minus strand of NC_085139.1, from coordinate 256,825,384 downwards.
ACTGTCGAGGGGAGGTTATTCTTTTTTAGCTGGGGCGAGCCCGGCGGAAAAAGAAAACTGACTAATGAGGAGTTCCCGCCATTGGGAGAATACTGATCGGCGCCGGCCAGTTTGTGCCCGGCGGCGGCTGCTGCAACTGCAGCCTTCTTGTGTTTCGCAGCCGCCGCATTGGCGGCCTTATTGTCCCCTTTGGAGTCTTTCTTTTTCTGTTTGACTTTAGTTTTGCGCAAATCGTTGCTGCTGATGTCAGTTTTGGTGTCCTTACAGCTGGTGTCGTTGGTAACTTGCATCATCCCGCTACTGTCGGTCATCACGGTTTTGTCTTCCTCCGATATCGAAGTGAATGCCGTTCCGAGTTTGTCGGAGCACTCTCCGCTGGTGTCCGTCGTCGGAGTCAGTGGCGTGGCGTAGTAATGTCCCGACTCCGGATAGCCGTCATGCTTCGAAATGATCGAAATCTGCGAATCCGTCAGGCTGTTTTTGGCGTGACTCGAGTTGAGGTTGTCGAACACGGCCCGTGTCGACGAGAGCAGCTGCTCCTGCTTCTCGTCGTCCATGGTGTCGCTCGAGTCGAGTCGATCGATGAGCGAAACGCTCGTGTTCATCTCATCGATCTCCCTCCGTATCTCGAGCTCCAGCTTGTCCATGTTTGGCGTAGAGGAGACGGGGAAGGTGGAGACCCAGGAAACGGTGCTGCTATCGCCCAGTCATAGAGATGGCGCCGTGCTGGTAGAGAAAAAAGAGAATTAATTTGGATTAGTCTAGTTACAGGTGGCATTTTAGACAGGATCCAATTCCCGATACAATCTCAAAAGCCAGAGATACAAAAAAAATTTCAACTCCTCGGTATTTTTTTATCTTTATTATCGGGATTGTTTATGTTTTATAAGTTTATCACGCTACTCCTCGGTAATTGTGTGTGCGTACTCGAGAATTTACGACGCAGCTAATTGAAATTGAGCTTAAAGATGCAATTGACTTTATAGGGTTGTGCCATAGCGCAATAGCCGGCCGGGAATACCTGCCGTTATCCTATCTTTTAATGAAAGAATCATAATCATATCTAACTTTTCGAGCTATATGCGATTCTTTCGTTCAGATTTTTTTAATAAAAATTGCATGCCAAAAAAAAAAGAATAAAATGTTGTTTGCAATTCATCGCTCATTTGCCGTGGAGTGTTACAGAACAGTTACAGTTATTTAATGCAATTTTTCATGATTCTTGTACAATAATGTTAGTTTTGAAGACCCGAAAATCTCGGGGTTTGGGTCGAGGTTATGGACAACAATGATACAGTACGAAAGGAAGGGAATTAGGGATTCCTAAGTAATTACAATGCTGGTGTTCACATAGCTGTCATTCCTGACGATGTTTCACATCTTTAACGATAAGATTTTCTTGGGAGACAACGACAGAGGAAAACATACGAAAGGGACAACAGACATTTAAATGGCCAACAAGAGGAATACATTCGTGATGGGGTACTACAGACAAGCGGTAGGGGTAAAACTTATTAATTGAGTTGGAGGGTTTTGTTTGAGCAACATCTCGAGGTTGTCAGTGACCAAAGGATTGAGAACCTCACAACGGATGAGGAATCGAAGAGATAATTCCGCGGAACGATCTGTCAGAGGCTCCAACCATTTAGTCATAACTTACAAAGAACAAAACTTGCAATAATATTATAAAAATAACAAGTTCTGATGTAAATCTGTTACTATCTACTGGTCGGGCAGTACTCCTGCAAGTACTTCCAGACTTATCTTATTAGTCGACCCGTTTTGGGAGACTCGGTGGCCTACTCGGTCGCGGGAATGGTGCCGAAGCGCAATGCAATTGAAGGCGCGGATAACCCCTCCAAGCAGCTTTTGTAGACCAACGTATATTCGTCATTGCCAATCGACAATATCGGAAATCCGCCGAAGAAACGTAATAAGCAGCAATCCCAGCTGCCGCAGGTGCAACCAGAGCGGTAGGAGAAGTGCCTGCCTGTGTTTGTGAATCGATCCGATCCGCTGGATTTGCGCCCGAAAGTTCGCTAAGGGGATCCAGCGACCAGCTTTATCTGATTCATCTGGTGCACGTCTCCACCACCTGGAAGGATCTTAAGCTGGTCGGCGTTATTAATTACACCGTCGTTGACTGGAGCGATATCGGCCCGTGTAACGCGACGTCAAGCAATGCACCAACTGCTTCAACTTCGAGCACGGCACCAGGAACTGCCGCAAAAAGCCGTGCCGCAACAATTGTGGTGAATGAACCCCATCCGGCCAACGAGTGTGACAGGATGGAGATGGGCGATCCCAAGTGCGCCAACTGTGGCGATAAACTTTGGGCCACCACAAAGGGCTACCCAAAACAAGAACGGAGTGTGCCATTGTTCAAATTAGAAGAATATTTTTTACGCAGCGTCATTTTTTTCGATTCCCAGTTTTTTTAAAGTTTTTAAAATTGAATCCGAAATGTAATAGTGAAGCGATCGAAGTAAAAATTGGTCAACTTCATAGAATTTATCGTGCTTTGTGTTTATAAAACTGTGATAATAAAATTTTATGGCAGTCCGGGAGGAGAAAAAAAAGAGGAGATTTTAATCCAGTAACAAATTTTTCGGGCAGTTGAAAGGCGGCTGGATGGTGGCCCGTGAAAGGATGGAGACGGGGAGGAGCGTAAAAGCTGCAACGGCAAAGCGTGCGGAAACGAACTCTGCTGCGAGGGAATGGTTAAAACCGGAGGTGAACGTCAACATCCCGGACTTCCGCATCGTGCGACTCGACCGGCCGACCAGGGGAGGTGGTGTGGCCATCGCTCTTCGCTACAACATCAACTGTCGTCTGCTTCCAAGCTTCCAGCTCAGTGTCATCGAGGCCATCGGTGTCGAAATCAACACTTCGGTCGGCACAATCGCGCTCATCGCGGCGTACTGTCCAACGCAAGCCAAAGCCGGCGATGGATCATCGGTTGCCCTTCGGAGGGACATCGTCAAGCTGACGCGGAGGCAAGGCCAGTATATCATTGCCGGCGACTTGAATGCCAAACATCAAGCCTGGGGCAACAGTCGCGGCAATCGAAACGGCACCATCTGGAGCAACGACATGGAGGAAGGCCACTACACGATCTTGAGCCCGGATTCCCCCACTCGGCTGAGTCGGTCCGGTGTCCATGCAACCCTCGACCTCTACATAACAAACCTGAGTGACCACGTCTCGCAGCCGGTTGTCTACCAGGAGCTCAGTTCGGATCACTATCCGGTGGTGGCGGAGCTGGGCTCCTCGGTCAATCGGCACCAGCAGTTACGGCGGAACTACCACCGAGTGAACTGGCAGCGGTTCCAGCAGTGCGTCGATAACACCGTCGACTACGAGGTGCGTCCGGAGACGCCGGAAAGTATCGACCGCCAACTGTGCGCCTTCGAGGAGGCGATCACGGCGGCCCGAGAGCAACACGTACCGACGGCTCGGCAGGTAAGCAACTCCTTGAACATCGATACACTCACCAAAGATTTGATTCGATTGCGGAATGTCACTCGCAGGCAGTTTCAGCGTACTCAATCGAATCACAAAAATTATCAAGGCCAGAATGGTGGACCTCAAAAATAACGATTTCTCGAATAAGATCCGCACTCTCCCAGATTATGCTAAGCCGTTCTGGAAAATGACCAAAATTCTAAAATCCAAGCCTCGGCCCATTCCACCTTTGATCCCACTAGACAACAATGGCTCTAAGGATCGCTTGATAACTCCTGCAGAGAAGGTCGCTGAAATAGGTCGTCACTTCGTCAGCTCACACAATCTTGGGCAGAACATCGTCAGTCCACACGAAGCAGCCGTCAACGAGCATGCTAACAACATCCATTTGATTCCCAACGACTTCTCGGAGGAGTTGGAGATCTCAGCTGGCGAATTGACAGCCTATATCAAATCATCGAAGAACATGAAGGCCCCAGGCTTCGACAGCATCCTGAATCTCGAGCTCAAACACATGAGTGCTCCGTTCTTTGAGCACCTCTCGCTGATCTTTAATCAGTGTCTCCGGCTCAGCTACTTCCCATCGTCCTGGAAGTCAGCGAAAGTCATCCCCATCCGGAAGCCTGGGAAGGATCCTTCCTCACCCAAAAGTTATCGTCCCATCAGCCTTCTCTCAGGATTATCCAAGCTATTCGAAAAAGCTTTTCATCACCGGTTACTTGAGTCTGTCGAAAATCTCAACATCTTGCTCGAGGAACAGTTTGGTTTCCGACGCGGTCGGTCAACTGTACACCAACTGACCCGAGTTACCAACGTCCTCAGACGGAACAAGTTTGTCTCGAAAACATCCGCCATGGCCTTACTCGATGTCGAGAAGGCATTTGACAATGTATGGCATGATGGCCTGGTGTACAAACTACAACGCTACAATCTTCCCAGCTACCTGGTGAAAATCATCAACAATTACCTGTCGGCAAGGACATTCCGGGTCTCAATCAGCGGAGCGTGTTCCAATGCGCACAACATCGTCGCAGGCGTTCCCCAGGGCAGTATCCCCGGGCCCCTGCTTTTCAATCTGTTCACCTCCGACATGCCAGAACCTCCAGAAGGCGGCATTCTGTCTCTGTTCGCAGATGACACATCCATCGTCTACAACGGTAGAGTGATCAGAGCGCTAGTGGCAAAACTCCAACGAGGCCTGGATGCCCTGACAGAGTACCTCACCAGCTGGAAGATCTGTATCAACGCGGCGAAGACCCAGGTCATCATTTTCCCCCACTCCAAATCCCCTAAACTTGTTCCGCCTGGGGACTGTAAAATCATCCTCAATGGCACGACTGTGGAATGGGCCAATGAGGCCGACTGAGGCCGCCTTGTTCGCGATAGGCACTAAAGGAAAATCTTCTTACCCGAAAGTCAAGTCCATAGATACGTGTTGAAAGATCGAGCGAAAGCTAGACTCTAGTTACACTTTTTTTGACGTAGGACTTACGTCTTTCTTTACTATACTGGGTGTCATTTAGATTTTTGGAAATCGAGAGCGTTACGCTGGAAGGGAAGATTTTGAACGTTTCTAGCGCCTTTATCTTTTGATGGATTTTTAAGAATTATATATCAATCGACTTGGACACTCTTCACCATTTTGCCTATTTTATTGAAACTTAAGATTATTAACGATTAGCTACTGAGAATTTCAATTCTTGTCAAAGCCAGTCAAAATTTCATATGTAATCAATCCCGTGCATTCCTAACACGGACATCAGAATGCGGTATGTCACGGTATGTTCGGGTCTACCGGAAGATTTTCTTTGTGTATAAAAGAAGCAGTGCCTGCCGTGTGCGAGTCATTACAATTTGTGACAGCAGCGCGTACTGACGTGCTTTTTGCTCCCGCATTTTTCGTTTCGTTCGTTCGTTCGTTCGTTCGCTGTGTTTACCTACACAGCGACAGCATACAGTCACCAGCGGTAGAACTGCCGGTGGGTGGGTCTGCGAATATGCATAAAAGAAGTGGGCGCATTTTTTGTCATTCTGTGCTTGATGATGGTCGGATGCAGTGGTGTCGGTTACGATGGATGCAATCGCCCATCGCATCGCTCGGGGTTCACGGCTACAGGCCGATGATGGCTGTGGCAGCGAGGGCAGCGGTGGTGGATGATGAAAAATGAAATTAGAGAGATTTGATCTGCTCATCCAGGTGATGGGTTTCAAATTTATTTATTTATTTTTATTTTTATTACGTACATTGAAACATGGTTATACTATAACAGTTCCGATTCCCTAGAAATAAAAAAGTGCGCTGATAAAAAATTCGATTAAAATAATTACTTGCATTTATTTGCAAAAGACATAAGCAATTAAAGATGCACAATAAGCAATAGTGTTAATATCCATTTTAGATTAGATAATTTCGCTGTCTTACATGTAAATGTTTTAAAAAAGTACGTAAAAAATAATTTCCAGAAGAATATTGAAACTTAATCTTATTTTTTGTTTTTCATTTTCTGAGAAATTGTATTATTAAACTTGACGTAGACTCGGAGTTTGGGATCAAAACATTAAGTATTTCTTTGTTTGGAAAACGGGACGGTTTCCCTAAAATAGTACATTTTGCCCAATTGTGAAATTTTTATAAATAGAATTTTTAAACTTCAAATATTATCATCAATAAGAAATCTATAAATGCCCTACATTTGCTTGAGTAAATAAGGGCTTAATAGTAAGAAACAAAGCAATTCTAATTATGTATTTAATTATTAGTTTTATTTCCAGAAGTTTTGAATAAACAAATTGCTAATAATTCTACACAGCATGGAAGTTGTCGTTTCCAATATCAATACCTATAATCAAATTCTATAGATCCAAAAGTTAGAAGTTAAATGTAAATACGTTACGTTTATACAAGTCCTACGTCTACTCGCGGTTATGTTGAAAACATTACCCATTGCTCGTTTTTCAAAAATTTACATGAGAATTCCTCTCGGATTCCGATGAAAATCCTTCTTCGATGCTGAAGGGAGCTGTAGAGATTATCAGGCTAGTAGGCAAGTGGAAGTCTGCTGGTAAGCTGTCACTTCACTTCGTGATGGATGATCACATGTCTTTGACTGCTGGTTATGTACCACGATAGACTTATGCAGGGGTTTATCGAATTCACTCACCCGATGGATTTTGACATTTGAGCGGGTCGTTTTCTCAAACAAAAGTTCATTATGCGACCCGCTCAAACGTCATAATTTCTTGGGGGAGTTCATTTTGCGTTAGTCTATTGCTATGATTGATATTTTGGTGGCTCTCTGTTGTTTATTATAACAAGCTTACTTTGCTGATTTCAAACCAATTTGATATGAATAAATAACTCCAATTGCAATTCATAACGCCAAGTGTCTTCATCCTTTTTCAGTAATTCATTATGCTATACCTTACCTTAACTTACTTTAGACTGACTGTACATATCAATGGTTGCTACTCCGTGATTGATCTGAACTGGTGCAAATTGCACTTTGATCCAAATGAATAGTGGTTGGGATTTACCAAATATTCTCAAAGTGCACATTTCAGCAGCTCGAAAATGTTGATCAATAACGGCGCCGGCCAAGTCCTTACAGTCAGTTGGGATAGGAAGGGAGTGTTAGTGTGTAGTAATTGTTGCTACTAGAGACCGAGAATACCTCTGCATCTCCACAATTACCACGGGAAGGAAGTTAGTTTGGTGGGGTAATCAGGAACATAGATCGCAACTTCTATTCTACTAATTGTTACAGATCTTTAAATAACATAAACTACTGGAACAGGATAGAATCAATAATATACAGCTTTATGTAGTGTAGAAACAAGTATTTTACTTATTTCTAGTTATAGCATTGCTATAACAGATGTTGAATTTTACACAGCGAGTACCGATCATACTACATTATAGAAATCATAGAATAGGGAACGTTGGGCGTAAGAGATAATATACGGATCAAGTACATATAGTCGATGCAAAAAAAAAAGATGATAATTCTAATTTTTTTCAACCTTTCAAATCTAATTTCAATTTTAAGATTAAATAGCTACATGCAAAAATGCCTTTTTACTTTTACGTTTTACTAAAACAGATATGCACTTGATTAAAAGCTTGGGCATTGAATAGTAAGCTTATATTTATGCATTATCTGTATGTATTTTAAGATTTCAATGAAAACATGGGTTTTAGTGAATTATACGACAATTATTCAAATATATTTTGCGTGAATGAAGCAAAAGCTTGTCCTTGGAGGTAACTCACTTCCAAGTGTATGAGAATATGTAAGTAGCTAGGGGTCGTACACTTATTACGTAAGCAATTTTTCTGGGTTTTTCGACCCCCCCTCTTCCCATGTAAGATTTTTTTTTCATACAAATGAATTTTTATTTATATGGAGCGTAAGATATTGACCGACCCCCCCTCCCCCCATAAGTGCTTACGTAATTTGTGTACGGCCCCCTAGAATATATTTTAGATATGTAGTAAGAATAATGAAACAAAAGCCACATATCTGTTCTATTGACCTTACTGTCCGTAGCCTCCTTTAAGTTTGACTTAACACATTATCAGTCAACACTATTCAAATTTTCTTAAAATTCTATATCACACATATGACCGACGGAAAGTCATCCGAATATTCTATACAGCTAGTGGGAACTATGGCTCAAAAACCATACCAAAAACAAATATAAGCAAAAGATTTTAGTATTGCAAATATTATCTAATCCCCTGCATATTTCCAAGTCCAATCTAAATCCAAAACGAGCATAATTTCACTTTTTCAACATGCCTAACAAAGTCGAAACGATAACATTGAACAAATTATTTTTATAGAATCTGATAGAAAGCGACATCCCGTTTAACAGAAAGGATAGGTAGAAAGCAGGTGCCGGAGAGATTTTACTACTTTTTGGAATAATAAGCCAATAATATAAAACGCACAATAATACGATTAAACTATTTGATCTTAAAAATCACACAGTCTACAGAAAACAGAACAGAATAGCAAAAAGAGTTAAAATTGGAACCTCTCACCGGAATTTCATTGCAGGTCTGTTGCATCAAATAAAACTGGATCCAGCAAAGGCACTACTTCACTGTCCTAATACACATAATATAAAAAAACACTTTTTAAAATTGTCAATAGATTAAAAACCATAAATCAGCGGAATCACACGTTAAAACCTGACAGGAAAATTTAGCAGCAGCCGTCCGCGCGCAATGGTTGCTGTGTTCTCTCTTTTTTCAGCAATTCATTATGCTATATGTTAAAAATTGATATCACTGCTAACTAAATTCTTGAATCCTAAGGTGGGAAATTTTTTTCTAGAAAGGGCTAAGCCCCCTCCCTAGCTCCCCTTATTTATGCCAATAGACTTGATTGATACAAGAGATAAAAAAACAGGAAACAATATCAAAAAGTTGCACCGAAATATAATTTAAATATCAAAATATGCTATGGATAAGAACAAGCTAATGGCACATGATATTGATCACTTATTACAAATAGCATAACCTGATTTTCTCACGATATTTTAGTGCAAAATATTGATATTGTCGTCTGATCTTTTAACTCTTATATCAACCATGTCCATATCTAATTTTGTTATCTTATCAACATGTGATATTATTGAGCTATTTCCATCTAGACCAGCGGTTCTCAACCTTTTTCTTGAGAGGTACCACTTGGAACTTTTGCATTAATTGAGGTACCCCCTCTTGAAATTAGGCTTCCAATCCTTTTGAAAGAATAATACCGAGCCCTTTGAAGGGAAGCTCCTTCAGGCTTTTGAATCCATTTGAAGTAGACTTCCGCGCCTCTTCATTAGAGGCTTCTGAGTCTCTTGTAGAGAGGCTTCCGAGCCTCTTGGGCGGTTTTTAAGCCACTAAAAAGGAGGCTTCCTTTGCAGCTTCAAACGACGCTTCCAAGCCTCTGAAAGGCCTTGAAAGGAGGCTTCTGAGCCTGGAAGGAGGGTTTTGACCCTTTTGAAAGGATCTTGGAAGGAGACTTCCAAATATCTTGAAAAGAGGCTTCCGAGCCTTTTGAAAGAAGGCTTCGAGCCTCTTGAAAGGACGTTTCCGAGCCTCTTGAAAGGATGCTTTTCAGCCTCTTGAAATGAGGCTTCCAAGCCTCTTGAAAGGAGCCATCTGAGCCTGGAAGGAGGTTTTTGAGCCTCTTGAAAGAAGACTTCTGAGCCTCTTGAAAGTAGACTTCTGAGCCTCTTCAAAAGAGGCTTCCGAGCCTCCTGAAAAGATATTGAAAGGAGGCTTCCGAGTTTCTTGAAAGGAGGATTTTGAGCCTCTTGAAAGGAGGCTTCCAAGCCTCTTGTAAGACTTCCGAGCCTCTTGAAAGAAGGCTTCCGAGCCTCTTGAAAGGACGCTTCCGAGCCTCTTGAAAGGACGCTTCCGAGCCTCTTAGAAGGAGGCTTTTGAGCCTCTTGAAAGGATGCTTTGGAGCCTCTTGAAATGAGGTTTCCGAATCTCTTGAAAGGAGCCTTCCGAGCCTCTTGGAAGGAGGCTTCTGAGCCTGGAAGGAGGTTTTTGAGCCTCTTGAAAGAAGACTTCTGAGCAGGCATTGCAATTTATCCCATCATTCGATCTTCTGAGCAAAGATACTGATGATATGCTGGGATATCGATCTTAGTTATCTATCTGCTCAGTAAACAAAGTGCAATGTTCGCCATGGAGAAACATTTTTTCACTTCTTTTGTTGTAGCAACGCCCCTCGCAACATGAACAAACCTCGAATCGCGCTGGCTATCAGGATCATCATTAAATGCTCAAATGATAATATCTTTCCAGAGTGCTCTTTGATTAGGGATAATATCTTTGCACAGATAAAGATAATATCCTGTGCTCAGATGATATTGCAATGCCTGCTTCTGAGCCTCTTGAAAGTAGACTTCTCAGCCTCTCCAAAAGAGGCTTCCGAGCCTCTGGAAAAGATATTGAAAGGAGGCTTCCGAGCCTCTTGAAAAGATATTGAAAGGAGGCTTGAGCCTCTTGAAAGGAGGCTTTTGAGCCTCTAGAAAAGGAGGATTTTGAGCCTCTAGAAAAGAAGGATTTTGAGCTTCTTGAAATGGAGGCTTCCGAGCCTCTTGAAAGGAGGCTTTTGGGCCTCTTAAAAGGGATTTTTGAGCCTCTTGAAAGGAGGCTTCCGATCCTCTTGAAAATAGGCTTCCGAGCTTCTTGGAAAGAGGCTTTTCAGCCACTTGAAAGGAGGCTTCTGAGCCTCTTGAAAAAGGCTTCCGAGCGTCTTGAAAGGAGGTTACCGCATCTCTTGAAAGGAGGTTTCCATGCCTCTTAAAAGGAGGCTTCCGAGCCTCTTAAAAGAAGGCTTACGAGCCTCTTGAAAGGAGGCAACCTAATCACTTGAAAGGAGACTTCCGAGCCTCTCGTAAGAAGGCCTCCAAGCTGCTTGGAAGAAGGCTTCCGAGATGCGTAGAAGGATGCTTCTAATCCTATTGCAACGACACACTTAAAATAAATCACCGAATTCGGTGAAATTCTACCGAAATCTCAACAGCAGAACTGTTCGGTAAATAATTTAACTGATTTTCGGTGATTTTGACAGTTGAGCAATGGAAAAAATTACAAAAAATCTGTAAAATAAATTACCGGACAGTTCAGCTGTTGAGATTTCGGTAAAATTTACCGAATACGGTAAAATGAGTTAAGTGTGAAGCATCCGAGCATTAGTTAAAAAATTCATTTTGTTCATTCGACGTTTTGCTCGTTCGATCTTTTGTTCCGCAGCCCTTTATACATTGTGCTGGTTGTGGAAGGCAGAATTCAATTGGGATTTATTGATCGCATTGCATATTATGTACAATATAAATTTTTGAAATAAAAATACACAATTATCAAAACTATATCAATGAGTTTTGATTGGAATTGTAATACGTCCGCCATTACGCATTTTTGTCCGAGGTACCCCCAGGGGTACATGTACCCCAGGTTGAGAACCGCTGATCTACATCAATAGCTGCCGAAACAGCTATGAACCTCACGAGAACCTTCGCAGCTGCAAAATTGGTCACACAGCAGAAGAAGTGCCATTGAAGTTGTGTCGTTTTCTTGTTTTTTTCCTGATGCGTCTCAAACAAATCTGGAACTCTTTTGATGTGGATGAACTCACTGTCGAGCACGCTCCAATTCTTTCTTCCTTTCTTTCATCGATTTATAAATATAAAAATTTAAAATTGAACACTAAATACGTACAGGGTACCGTTTGCTGCTATTGCCGCGGATATTGTTGGAGTATCCGGTTCATGCTTTATTCGGCAACGGTGGCTCTTCTCGACCTTCTATTCCCTAAGTAGTTAGTACGAATAAGGGCGTCCTTGTGAAGTTTTGCTGTACCTGTTAAGAACAACTAGTACATCCCGTTCCCTACACTTCCTTCTCTTGCTTCAGGAGTGATTTTTTTTGTATATAGTCTTCATAACAAAAAGGGCAACATTATGGATCCGCATGATATATGATCAAATTATCCGTAGTACTACTTGACAAACGCCCCCAGCTGGGTGAGTGGTAGAGGATAACACACACAGACATTTGAATCATTTGTTTGAGAAATTGCATAAGTCCATTTTACATAATTTCGAGAAAACAACAAAAAACTGTTTTGAACAAATTGGCACCGAACCTTTCGATTTCTTCGAAACAACAAAAAAAAACTCAACACCCAGTGCAAAAACTGTAGTCAGTACTCAATAATGGCACTTCAAAGTGCGTGGACATATGTAGTTTCTCAAACAAACGAAAACAAATTCATACATTCCTGAACAAAGAATATTTTTTCGTATTTTTTGCCAGAATACGTATTTTTGGAAGAGGATTCAGAATATATGAAAATCTCATTTTGGCCGAAAATGTTACATATGCAGTTTCTCAAACAAATGGTTCATTTATTTGTCACCTCATGTATAGTACATGGATGAACCATCAATTGCCTACTTCCGAAACAATGTATTTTTTTTGTTTAATCTATGCAAGTTAAGCAATAAAATGCATTTGAATGTACGTGTACACCCAGTTCTTTTTTGACACGTTTGGGTTTTAGTCGATTAAGACCTTTAGCGTCAAAGAAATTTTGAGTTAACCTCACGAAAAAAATCACAAAAAAAATCAAAGAAAATTCAGGAGGTATTTGAATAACTTTTTAAAAATATTGTTCAAATTAAGCAGATTCGAGCCCATTTCGATCCTGATGTTACGCTGGCGGTACATTGGGCCGGAAAACTTGGGACATCATTTCATCACAAACAACTTCTCTGAACACACCTAAAGACATTGTCTAAAATATATGAGAGTGGAGAAATTTTTTTTTTCTGCTAAAATGCTGAATGCTGGCCATTAAAAATGCATACGGGTTGATACCCAAAGCACTTTAATAGCCGCTACCGTATTTTTTTCTCAAACAACAGGAGATCGATTGACTCACTTTCATTCGTATCGACGGACATACCGTTTTTTTTCTTTCTCACATATGCTCAACGCAAATTCGCCGCAGATAGGAAATGCAACAGTTTTCCATACGAATTCCCGTAAATGATCCCATATCGACCCCAATGAGTACGCGAGAAGCTAATGAGCAACGCACCATCATTAGCATCGATATGCAAATCCCGGAACAACATGTGCGCCTCATAATGATGGGGCAATTCACTCCCGATGTGTGCAATAATTATCCCATTGTGTGTTGCGGATGGAAATTATCGAGCTTCGAACGGTTTCATTAGCGTGTGCCGACTGCTGAATGGATCGGGAGGTAAGCTTTTTCATTTTCGGGGACGGAAAGCTAGTCCATGCGACTCTGATGAATTGGGATTAAAAACAAATCACAAAAAGCTTCCATCAATAGGAGTCGGTTTCGCCATTAATTACTGATTAAACTACAAACCCAGATGAAGCCAACAGTAACGGTTAATTTATCTGTATCTTTTAGAATATGTAGGCTAAAATTTTCAATCAAAGTGTATTGTTTCTAGATCATGTCTAAAAGTAGTACATACGTATGAAAAGCATTATAAGTTAATGTTGTTGTTGCTGTTCAATGATAGTAAAACAAGTGGTTACAAAATTTTCCGAGCCTACTATTCCTGAACTGCAGAAAATGTGAATCAAAACAACTGCAACTGGTACAGCCAGTAAAACAAATCGCCTTAATAACCCCCATTACCGACTTAGTTTCGCTCGGCGACGACTTCGGCTGGTACCGATTTCATTATAACATCTGTTAGGTATTCTCTGGCTGGCCACTGCGGCGGACATGGATCACCGCGCCGTGCCGCATTGCCACCATTATTGCGTTGCACACGATCGAGTTAACGACAGGTTTGCAAAATTACTGAGCTACATCCAATCCCCAGAGGACAAAATTGGAACACGGTCACCGAAAAATATGGCACCTCTTTAAATTTAGTAGCTTGAGTCGAGGAAAAGAAAAAACAAGCGTAATAAAGTGCACCCATTAAATGCTCCATTTTATGACCGATCGAGCATCATCATCGATCGTCCGCTACTGCACACGACGAGCGCGAATAAATTGTTTTATTTCCCTGCTCATTTTCCATTCAAATCGCATTGAATAAAGCATTTTGGAGTTTTTTTTTTCATTTTCTCAGGGGTACGGAAATTTGACACCTCGCGATCGTCTCGTGATTTATTGTTTTTATGTAGCAAGTTGTCGCTTTATTGACTTAACGTAATGTACAATAGAGTGGAATGTCTCATTGTGGACCATGTTAGATCCCAGTTTCTTCTTTGTTTCATCAAATAAACCATGTTTGGGTTTGTAAACCTGAGCTGTTCACAAAATAATTAAAAACTCCAAACTAACTTATTAATCGATTTTTGTTGATGGAATATCTAAATCAGGTCTAAACAACTAATGAGCAGACTTTTTCAATTTCAAATTCTAATATTTCAATTGGGATTGGGATTCAAATATCAATCCTTACTTTTCAGCTACTTGGGATTGCACAATCAATCAACTTTACCGCACGAACGGGTTGACTGAACTTATTTAGCTCTTTTTTTCAATGCCTTCAACTTCCCAAAAAAATGTTACGTAAAACCATACGATCGTACATTTAAATGATGCATGATGGCAAAAGATTAAGATCAAAATTGCCACGCTCAGTCAACACGCGTGATGCGTGCTGCTCCGAACAAATTAAGGCACGGAACAAATCTAACGAGTGAAATTTTGGCATCGCGCACGTGTGCTTTTGGAAATGTGCGTTCAATTTTTGGGGTAATTTTACTTTTCCTCTTTTTCTTCTTCTCCATGTTACTACCGGAGTCGATGGGACGTCTCTTGCTTGTCAAATTGAAGTTTTCATAGGCATTAAATGATATGCCTTTAAAATGTAGAAAATTACCAAAGTCAAGGATAGAGCTCACCGATTCCGTACTGTAAATATCACATCTTTGCTCACAATTTTCAGTGGAAACCGGACATTTAAAGATGACGAACGGCGATAAGTTTGAGTACGAATTTATTGCGCACACATGTAAACCGTATGCGTTGATTGGATGGAGCAAACAAGATGACCGCATCATTATGTTGATTGTTAGCTAATTACAAGATCGTTTCTTTTGATTACTTAATTTAATGGTAGTGGAACATCTGACCTCCCAATGGGATTTAAAACCATTGAACAGAGCTTATGAGCGTCCTTGTTGTCGGCTCTTTTGGAAGCAGTTGTAAACAAAGGGCGTAGCCAGTGGGGGCAGCGGTTGCCGTTTCGCTCCCATAAATGCGGAACAATTTGAGATACTAAAATAATTTTCTATAGACTCTAGAGCTTATTTAGGATCCAATCTGTTCTAGAAACATTTGGTTGTCTCTTAGATGATTACTAGAAACCCACTGAATCCACAATTCCAAAATACACTGGGGTAGCTTTTTACACAGATGGATTTCATATTTTTCAATTATTCATGATTTGTTTTTATTTTCATGGAAATTTTCATGGAAGCAGCCCAATGTTTTGATGAATCAATAGGTCAGAAAAAACCAAAACCAAATCGCGTGAGTACCCCAGTACCTATATACAAAAGTAAAAGCGTATTTAATAGGGTGAAAGATCCGATAGTCGTGGGTGTTCCTATAGTTGCGGTAGTGTTGTTTTTACAAAATCTACGAATTGAACGCAGCAACCCATGTAGTCCATCAATTTGTTGACATGTCAGTAGATGAAATAAAAGGAAACAGGTTTGGATTTCCCTCAAAATCGGTAAAGTATCACTAAAATACCTTATCTTTTTCTTGGCTTTGCACCAATAGTTGCGGTAGTGTTCCAATAGTTGCGAGTCCCATATGATAACAATGGGATTCGCAACTATAGGAACACGAATTAAAAAATAACGCAACTATTGGAACACTGCACCAATAATTGGAGGTACTATTTTAGGTGGCAATAATGGATTCTGCTGCAATTACAACACTTTTCGGATGAAATATGTTTAACGATCTTTCTTATACACTCTTGAGGTAAGTGCAATGAAGTATAGACTTGATGAAAAGCAAGAAATAGTGGTGGAACGTGCTTAGTTCCTCCATTATTGGGTCTTTTACCCTAATTATTTTTGAAATGTCAAATTTCTTTTTGAAATGTTATCCGTCTGTTGAGAATCCCTTCATTTTATTATGATATTCAGGATTCTACTAAGAGCATCAGTACTATATTCAGTACCATATTCAAAAGAACATAATTCCCTGATTCTTTTATTAATCCCAATTTTGGGGTGCCTATGAAATTTATGGGATGAAAACTTCCATCGAAACTGCTCGCAATTTTCAATAGCCTAAAATATGACCTAATACAAAATATGAGCCAAATCGATCGTGATTTAGACTTGCTTCTAATCGTTGTAAATTTTACCAAAAGGGTCCCCTTAGAAAAAACGCAAATAGATCTTTTTTTTACATGTTATATGACCTAAAATACAAATGATCTGACGTCACCACGATTGTTTTTAAATTAATTTTTCCCTCCTAGAAATTTTTTGGGACTGGGAGCGCCAAAATAAAGTAGTTTGAAATCAATTGGGCATGTTATATGGGTGCATGTAATCGGTCCAGATTCAACATTATTTCAAAATATTAATTGAAATCCCATCAATTTTCCATTTACAAAAAGTTGTTTCAGCGTAGTAGTTTTTAACCTGAGGTCGAAGGTCCCAGGGGGTACCTCGGACAAAAATGCGCATTGGCAGATGTATTCCAATTCCACTAAAAGCGTATCCATGAAGTTTTTATGATTGTTCAATTTGTTATTCAAAAACTTTGTATTGTACAGAATATGTATGGCGATAAAATAAATTAGTAAAAGAGGTCTTCTTTCAAGATGATCGAAAGCCTCCTTTCCAGAGGCTCGGAAACAACATTTCAAGAGTCTTAGAAGCCTTCTTTCAAAAGGTTAGGCAGCCCCTTGGGAGAGGATTGGAAACGTCTCGGAAGTATCCTTTCCAAGAGGCTCGGAAGCCTTCATTCAAGAAGCACGAAAGCCTCCAATCAAGAAACTCTTAAGTCTTCTTTCAAGAGACTCGTAAGCCTCCCTTTTTCAGAGGCTCAAAGACCTCTTTTCAAGAGGCTCAAAGGCCTCCTTCCAAAAGGCTCAGAAGCCTCCTTCAAGAGGCTCACTACTCTCTTCGCGCTTCTCACCTTTTACAGCGAAAAGTGATGAATGAGGAGTGAGAAGTGAAACGTCTCATTTAACAATCCTAATTTCTCACATCTCATTGTAAAAAAAAGGAGCACGAAGTGAGTAGTGAGACGTCTTACTACTCACTTTGCGCTTCTCACTTTTACATCGAGAAGTGATAAATGAGGAGTGAGAAGTGAGACGTCTCACTTCTAACTCTTCATTTTTCTCTTCTCACTGTAAAAAGTGAGAAGCACGACGTGAGTAGTGAGACGTCTCACTACTCACTTCACGCTTCTCACTTTTGACAGCGAGAAGTGAGAAATGAGAAGTGAAAAGAGAGACGTCTCACTTCTCACTCCCCATTTCTCACTTCTCAATGTGAAAAGTGAGTAGTGCGAAGGGGGTAGTGAGACGTCTCACTAATCATTTCGCGCTTCTCACTTTTTACAGTGAGAAAAGAAAAATGAAGAGTGAGAAGTGAGACGTCTCTCTTCTCTCTCTCTTCTCTCTCTCTCTCTCTCTCTTCTCTCTCTCTCTCTCTCTTCTCATTAATGTCCGATCGGGGCAATTTTCAATAGCAAACAATGGGACCGCATTCCCTGTTGAATGCAACTTGTTGTGAGTAAATCGGGTAATGCTAAGCTCCAAAAAGTGTGTCTACAAAATTTGTACACTTACACACACATACAGACATCACCACGGTTCGTCGAACTGAGTCGATCGGTATATAACACTATGGGTCTCCGGGCCTTCTATCAAAAGTTGTTTTTTTGGAGTAATCCTATAGCCTTTCGGTACAACTTTGTTATACGAGAAAGGCAAAAACGGCTACATGACCTACTCTACCAAATGTCCTATTCGGCCAAATGAAGCTATCGGCTAAACGACCCTTTTGACCAAATGACCCATTCGGGCAAATGACCCTTTCGACTAAATGACCCTTTCGGTCTAATGACCCGTTCGGCAAAACTACCCTTTCGACCAAACGACCTTCTCGGTCAAATTACCCTTTCGGCTAAATAATCCTTTCGGCCAAACGACCCTTTCGGCCAAACGACCCTTTCGGCCAACTGACCCATTCGGGCAAATGACCCTTTCGGCTAAATGACTCTTTCGGCCTAATGACCCGTTCGGCCAAACGACTCTTTCGGACAAATTACCCTTTCGGCTAAATGATCCTTTCGACCAAATGACCCATTCGGCCTATCGACCCTATTGGTCAAATGACCCTTTCGGCCAAATGACCCTTTCGACCAGATGGGTTTCGACCTAAAGGTCTGTTCGGCCTAGTGGCATTCGGCCAAATGGCTTTCGGGCGAATGGGTTTTGGCCAAATGACGCTTCTTCTTTCAGGTCTGTTTAGCGTTCTATCTAACACCAGGACTTGGGCTTGTGCGCTTTGAGCGGTACACAGTCGCTTTGATGGAGCTTGCTTACGGATACATGCAGCTTTTTATAGAAGTGTAACAGAGCCCACTGCCAAATTCCGCCACATCCACAAATCGCATCTCCTGGGGAGGGTTTGCTAAGCCCTTGGGCATACTCCCTGCTTCCTCCTGACAAAACATGCACTCCTGAAAAAAAAAAATTCTTCGTGGATTGAAAAGCTCAGTCATAGTGATTCGATAAAAGGCTCGGTCGTATTTAACAGTATAGAAAGCACAGGATGCTTCCAATTTATTGATTTACCCGAAATTTCTCATGCGACATTTCAGACGTTTACATTTATGCCTTTCTCGTACAACAAAATTGTATCGAAAGGCTATCATTTCACTCCAAAGTCAAACATTTTATCTCGCATTTTATAGAAGTCTCGAAGGCCCATGATGTTCGGTCGATTCTCCACATCTCGATATTGATTGATACTCGTTGCTATGAAAAACGACAGCAGAACAAATGTCATTTGGAGAATATCGAGATGAAGAAAGCAAAAAGATGTGTAGATTGAACATAGGGAAAGATTTAGAGTTATAGAACATCGAGATGTAGAGAGTAGACTGTATACCAATCGACTCAGCTCGTCGAACTGAATAAATGTCCTGAATACATTCAAGATCGTTCGAATCAATATCGTTTGAAGCCCAGTTTTCTGGATATGGATGAAGTTGCATAAACAGGCGGAGCTTATTGTTAGTCTGAAAAAAAGTCATTGGAGCTGTAGAAGATGTACTTACACTTTCCAACTCTTGAACTGATCCTGACCTATCCTGACTGTCATACACACGGGACCACAGCAATCCGGAAGCTAACGACATTATTGGGCTGACAGTTGTACTGTTTCGTTCCCCGTGTAAGACACCTTTTTAATACGGATCACGATGCGACCGCTTCCCTCCCAGTAAAACCTTGGCAGCTTTCCGGATACGGTCAAAACCCGTCTGCCAAACCTGACAAGTACTAAGCTCGGATGTAGCATTCCTCATTCACTCTTGATCATGATAATCCACGCATGGCCTGCCGGCTTGCAAAAATAGCCATGAGATCAAGTAAGGATAATATTAGCATTATTTACTTGGAGGTGCAGGGAAGTAGAGCAAACGATGAAGTTGCAGCGATGTTTGCGAGGAGTCGGAAGTAGCAGTGGTATCGCTGGTAGCAGTAGCAAATATCAGCAGCATTAAGACGACGTACGAGAATCAGAGAAGCCAACAGAAGTTACGATCCGAGAACAGGTTGCTCACACCAAACTCGAGAAGTAGGATGAGCTACATTATGGGAAGTCCCAATTATTGTATGTGCTGTATCGGATCCCTTCTAACAACGGCAACTGGGTGGCGTATTCAACGGAGGTTGCGGTTATCCAAGTGATGGACAAATTTCCAACCCAAAAAGTGGTAAAAGGTAAAAGACAAAGGTTTCGTAATCGCCAACAATACTTGGGTAAAGATCTGTTTTATAGGAGCTCTTCAAGTAGAGAGAGCGCCATAAATCACAGATGAGCTGACAGAAATACTATCGAAGGCTTGCTATGCGATGATTCCGGAGCCAATGAACAGCCGGCGGCCAAATTACTGGTGGAACGGAACTCTTGCCAACCTTCGTGCTGCCTGTCTCAGAGCCAGGAGACGTTTTCAGAGGAGCGTAAGATAATTCTATGTGAGCTAGAGCGGTCTTCGAACGGGAGATTAAAGTCAGCAAATCCAACTGCTTCAAGGAGTTGTACCGAAAAGTTGACGCTGATTGCTAGCGTAACGATTATCGGGTCTTAGCATTAGCATTGTTCGGTGTAATTCGTAGATTGGACACTACCTAGTGATACTCATGTTTTACTTTTGAGATCCTTATCTAGAATGCTATCAGAAATCAAGAAGGGGAGTGATCCTTGATTCCAGTCTTAAACAAAATTACAAACGAATGAGGATGACTACTCCTGGCCACGCCCATCTTCACCGTAACTAGGGAGAGGAAGGAAGTGTTGATGTGGTACTTACTTAACGAGAGGCCACCGACTTAGCGACAGCCTCATAAAGACCACGGAGTTGGATAATGAGGAAGGTATTCGTTGGGTCAGGATTTGCCAGTAGTTGGCAATGTAACCATGGTAGATATTACCCCGTAAGAAAATTTCAAATTCCTTCAGGAATTTCTTTTGAATTTTCGATAGAATTTCCTCCGGAAATTCCTTTAGGATTTCCTATTTCATTCGTCAATATTTTTTCCGGAATAATCTCTGCAGAATTTTGAAGGGAATATAACATTGTTTTCGGAATTTCTTTAGAACATCATTCAAAATTCTTAAAAAAAAATGGAAGATTCTTCGGGTATCTTCCGGAAATCTAATTAGTCTCAAACCTTCAAATATTTTAATTTTTTTTCGGAAATCACTTCAGAAATTCAATCAGAAATTCTTTTAAGAATAATTTGGAAATTACTATAAAAGTTCTTTCTGAAATTTCATCTGGAAATTCCTTAGAAATCTTCGTTAGACACTCTTCCGCAAATTCCTTTAGTATTTGCTATTTCATTCTTTAAAAAAATTCCCAAAAAAATTTTTAACTAAATTCTTGAAACAATTGTTGCAAGAATTCCAAAGGATTTCCGAAGGAATTTCCAGAGAAATTTACAAAGACCTTACTAGAGAATTTTCAGAAGGATTTCGTGGATACATGTCAAAAGAATTCCTGGCGTAATTTTCTTAATTCTTCCTAGCAGAGTTCGCAAAACAATTTCTGAAGGATTTCCTAAACCATAACTGAAGAAATTCCTAAATAAATTTTTGAACAAATTTCTAACGGAATTTCTACAAAAATTGCTAAAGAAATTTCCAAATGATTTCTCCTCAAGGAATTTTCGAAGGCATTCGTGTAAAACAATTTCTGTAGATATTCCTGAAGGAAAAACAAAGATTTGATGCACGCGAACGAATTTCGAGACTACAATGTTCCTATGATTTCCGATTATTTTTCTTCTAGGTCCATGAATGTTGGTTAGTATTTTTCTTCGCTGTTCCATTTTGATGTTTTCCCTTTTCTCCAAAACAAGAATAAAAAGCTTCGTGAAAGAGAAATTCCGTTTTTTTGACAGCGGTTTTATGATAGTTTTTTTTTATCAACTTGGAACTTGCTTTGAAGACGTTCTCAAGACTGGTCCACTTGGTCATAAATTACTCTTAGCGGTCATCAAGAGGCTGTAATGTAGTATTTAGTCTAGCCTTGAAAATTTGCTCTCCAAGAGTTCGAATAAAGTATGATAAAACTCAAAATGTTACTTGAGATAGTTTCCCAGCCATAGTTATCACAACGCTGACAAAATTTGAGGGCAGCGAAATGGTGAGTTGACTTCCGGGAAGGGGCGCCTAGCATAGCTCTGGTCCTCACAAGTTCCAATACTCACGCTTCCACGGGTCTTCCGATGACAATTGACCGCCAGCTAAGGGTTGCGTACTTAGCTGGTAGTGCAGCCTGGGCACTCTTGTCCTTCTGACATCAGCTAGAGTGAGAGGGTGCGTCCTGTAGGGTCTGCCTAGGATGTGGTGGGGTTCGACAGTGGGCTCTGTTGAACTTCTATAAAAAGCTGCATGTGTCCCCAAGCAGGCCCTATCAAAGCGACCGTGTGCCGCTCAGAACGCACTAGCCTAGTCCTGGTTAGAGGCCTTGATAAGAGAAACGCGGCTTGGCATGAGCCGCCAATCGAACCGTCAAAAATCAGCAGCCAATCGAGCAATAGACCTGTCAAGCAACCAAAACATTGGCTAAAATACTGAAAACGGCTTAATTCGATTTAATGCCATTTATGAATGAACCAATTTTAATGAATTTTACATTTGTTATCAATAATATATGCAAATCAATGATAGGTTATGAAATGCAATTGCTTTGTTTATGGGATTTTATTGTCATGTGATGTGAACACATTAAATAGAGGTGTGTAAAATTTTACCTGGATAAACCATTTCTTCCTTTTCATGTGTTGTTCTTACATGAAGAAATTTGGCTGCAGTGTTGGCAGAGCCATATTTTCTATCCGCGTTTCTCTTATCAAGGCCTCTAGTCCTGGTGTTGGGTGGGACTTTAAGGTGAAGGAAACAAAGCTTTGAAAGTATTGGTACAATACAAACTGTCATATTCTGTAGTAGTATTGTTGTCGTATTTATGAAAAAACAATGAATATTAGTAGGGTGGTTCAAAAAACGACCCAGCTCCACCACGCTCACTTGATTCCGTCCCATGCTCCGACTGTCCTCCAAAAGCCGATTTGAACAAAAACTGATAGAGAACAAGCCGGTTCAAGTTTGTATGAAAACTATTATGGGAAACTAAACCTTTCATTACACTAGCTACAGCGCCTCTCCTCTAAACGCTGGCGAAAAGAGAACCCACATATCAGAAAGCAACATTCCAGAGACTTCACTGAACGCACCTTAGGAAAGATCCGTTGAAATACCATTTTATACTCCGCTCACCCCCATGTCACACTTTTTGTATGAAGTATCTGCCCCTGGTGCGATAGATATCACGAAAAAAATCTGGCTATTTTGTTGAATTACACAATTACACAAACATAATGTCAGCGGAACGCAAACGGCAAATTTGACAGAAAATATATGGGCTAACTGTCAAATTTGCCGTTTCCGTTTCTGTTTCGCCGACATTGTATTTGGGGCTTCATTATCATGCTAAAGATTTGCAACCTCGATTAAAATCGACTACCAACTATTGGAACGTCCATTCAATATGCATTGTCTTAAAGGAGTTAAAGCTCTTGAATTTCTTCCAGTCATATGGTCTTCCCCTCGTCAGCGCCCAATCACGGAGTGCCACAATCAGAATAATGTAAAATTCAACCTCGCCATATCAACTGCCATACAAACCTGAAACGACCTGTGCACGGTAAGCCCGTATTCAAACGGACCGAAACCAGCGAACGACACCCAAAATATGAAACAAAATCGACTGAGCGTGGCGGAGCAAAATCAGTTTTGAACCACCCTGTTTATTAGTTTGCTGCTATCGGTACCGGTGTTTACATTCGCTCCGCGATCAGTTTTTAAGGTTCCACTAAACACACGCGATGTGATATTCGCGACGCGATTCTATCGCTTGGCGACGGCGATTCTGTCGCCGTTGGTATGGAAGCGTAAATACTAGACCAACATTTGAAAAGGGCGTAACAGCCAAAATTTATTCCTTCTGATTCCTCGTCTACATATAGAGCTATGTATGTAGACGAGGAATCAGAAGGAATAAATTTTGGCTGTTACGCCCTTTTCAAATGTTGGTCTAGAATAGAACATTGCCGGCAGCGACCGAACGATAGAATCGCGGCGACTAGTTGTCGCCGTCGCGGCGATGTAATCGCTTCAGTCTGGGGGAGCCTTTAATCGTTTTCTTCGGGCAAAAATTGCAGTTGATTGCAATTAAGTTTTCGCTTCAAACAAGTGACTTATTCCAAAAAGTGAAGTTTGATTTGCATTCCATCAACATTTCGGGCTGCTCATGTGCGGAGAAGTGTGTAAAAATTTGATTTTTTCAATGCCCTTTGAGAAGAAGTGAAGTGCAGTGATAAACCCACCAAACCGCGGACGGCTGTTAAATTGGCACGAAACTGCTGGTTTATGCTATATTTCGAGCCGAAATACATAGGACTCTTTGAAGAAACATGTTAATTATCACGGGAAGTACATAAATATACTGTGAACAGGTTAGTAATCTGAATATTAAACTTTTGTTCGATGCTGTTCGATGCATTCGAATGTTGGTGGGAGAGGAGTGCGGGAGGTGTGGGGTTGACCCGTGGAAGGTCCGGTGCCATATTGACTGCCATCGTGGTACTCTTCCAACTATGTCCTTAAACAAATTTGACCCGACTGATCGAGCGTCTGTCCACCAAGGAGGTGCGGCTCCAACAGCGTTTGTTCTGGCATCCTGACTGAGTATGAAATGCTTTTCCTCGGAAGCATATATTTAAGATGGCAGCCCCATTCCGGTGGGTAAGGTACCTTGGGCCACCAACCTCTTGTTCCCGAAACATCAATTTCTTCGAGAATCCGATATTGAAAGAATACGGACTGATTTTACGGTGACGACTCTTAGCGCGAAACAACGGACACGAATAGGAACATGGAACGTTTTAGCCCTAGCCCAGCAGGGTAAATTGGCACAACTTGCCAATGAGGCACGCCGCATGAAGCTTGAGATCCTGGGACTGAGTGAAGTCCGTTGGCCAAACTTTGGAGAACACAGAACGCCGTCGGGACAAGTTTTGCTATACTCTGGTTTACGAGGTGAACACGCTCCCCGGCATCGCGGAGTTGGCTTCCTACTAAGCGCTCAGGCAGACTCTGCGCTTATGAAGTGGGATCCTATAAGTGAAAGGATAATCGTTGCCAGATTCAAAACACGGGTCCGAAACCTTACTATAATCCAATGTTATGCGCCAACCGATGCTGCCGATCTGCAAGACAAAGAGAACTTCTACAGTCAACTCAATGCCGTCGTAGATAGAATTCCGACGGGTGATATCAAGATCTGTTTGGCCGACTTCAATTCCAAGATCGGATCCGACAACTCAAACCATGAGCGCATTATGGGACGCCATGGTCTTGGAGAAATGAGCGAAAACGGAGAGCTGTTCGCAGAATTCTGCGGCAATTACGACATGGTGATCGGGGGATCGCACTTCTCTCATCGACCGGTTAACATGGTCACGTGGGTCTCTCGTAACGGCTTTACAGAAAATCAAATCGACCACATCTGCATCAGCCGAAAATGGATAACGGAGCCTTCTTGATGTACAGAATAAACGTAGTGCCGATATCGCGTCTGATCATCACCTCCTCTTCGGCGAAATACGCCTGCGCAATTCGCGGATTCGTCGGCAGGAGGAAAGAGTTGGACGACGATTCAACACACGCCGACTGGAAGATGCCACGGTGAAATGGTCCTTCGTTGAAGAACTGGAGACGCGTGCTGCAGATATTCCGGAAGGTGGCAGCGTGGAAGACCAATGGACCGCCGTCAAGAATGCATTTATCGCCACCAACGAGAACAATCTAGGGAAAACAATGGATCACCGATGAGACCTGGAGGAAGATAGAGGAGCGAAGAGAAGCCAAAGCCGCGATAGAGCGATCGAAAACCAGATAAGTTAAAGTCTTAACCCGTCAACGATACTCGGTTCTTGAGAAGGAAGTAAAACGCTCATGTTGACGGGACAATCGAGCGTGGGCAGATTCTCTGGCCGACGAAGGAGAGAGAACCGCCGCAATCGGGGACATTCGCCTCCTCTACGATATCTCACGACGCTTAAGCGGCGCAAAGATGAACGCTACGATGCCTGTGAAAGACGCGCATGATCAGTTATTGACCGACCCAACTGACCAGCTGAAACGCTGGTTCGAGCACTTCGAACAACTTTTTCAAGTGCCAGCCAGGCCATGATTGATCATAGCCTGGAGAAAACAAAATTGAATTATAAACTCAACGATTTCAAAATATTCTAAGACCCCTGAAAATGTTAAAAGTTTATGTTGAAAACAAATGATTTATTTGAGAAATACAAAACCCATTCGAAAAATACCGGAAATAAAAAAAAAATTGGAGTACTTTATCTTCAAACCATTGTATCTCAGAAACGACAGCACTTAGGAAAAAAATCTTTCACATCTCTGATTGGAAATTTTACGTGGTTTTATAAACTTGATTTGATAAAAACGTAACAATAATATTTCAACATTTTTTTAAAAACCAACTTAGGCCGTTATAAATATTTAATTGACTTTGTGTCCTACTGGTCTCCGAAAGGTCAAGGGGGGGGATACTTACTTGATACTTGATACTTGATGGGCTACAGCTCTTCGATGAACCTACGCCGAATGGAGTATCCTTCTCCACTGGACTCGATCCTGGGCCAATCGCTTCCAGTCGCCCTGAACATTGAGCGCCCTCAGGTCCTCTTCAACTGCAAAAAGCCATCGTGTACGCGGCCTTCCACGAAGCCTGCGGCCTCTTCCGGGTTCTCTACTAAATATTATCTTCGCTTGACGTTCTTCCGGCATACGGACAACGTGACCAGCCCACCGTAGTCTGCCGTGTTGAATAAGCTTAATAATATCCAGCCCTTTATACACCTAGTACAATTCGTGATTCATGCGGCGCCGCCAGATTCCGTTCTCCTGTTTACCACCGAGTATTGTCCGCAGCACCTTACGCTCAAACACTCCGAAAGCTCTCCGATCAGCCTCCTTTAACGTCCATGTTTCATGGCCGTATAAAGCCACCGGAAGAATCAGAGTAGTATACAGCGCGAGTTTTGTTTTCGTTTGCAGGCTACTGGACTTAAGCTGGTTACGAAGTCCGTAATAATCCCTATTTGCAGCTGCAATACGCTTTTTCACCTTGCGGGTAACATCATTATCGCACGTCACTAATGTTTCAAGATACACAAATTCTTCTACCACTTCAAATTTTCGCTACCACCACCACTAATGAACCCACGTTGATTGCCAGCGACCATGTACTTCGTTTTGCTGGTATTGATCGTGAGTCCAATCCTCGCTGTCTCCCTCTTGAAAGACACAAAAGCCTCTTCCACGGCACGGCGATCAATCCCGATAATACCGATATCGTCCGCCAATCCCAGGAGCATATGCGATCTTGTGATAATGGTACCGCTTATTTGCACACCAGCTCTCCTAATCGCTCCCTCGAGCGCTACATTGAACAGTAGATTCGAGAGTGCATCACCCTGCTTTAATGCATCTTAGGTAACAAATGACGTCGATATTTCATTCGCAACCCTTACACTTGATTTCGATCCGCCCAACGTTATACGAATCAGCCGTATCAGTTTCGCCGGAAAACCATGTTCAAGCATAATTTGCCATAATTCATTCCGATTCACTGAATCGTACGCCGCCTTGAAATCAATAAACAGATGATGTGAGGGGGGGATAATAAAAAATAAATATAAGAATGAAACAAATCAAAAAACTCCTCGGATTTGTTAAAAAATGTTTTGAAAATTCTCAAAATTATCCGAATTTTATTTTGCTTACCCCTCAAAATATTATTTTTTTAGCAAAAAAAATCCGAGGGGGGGGGGAAACAAAATAGATTTTAAATATTTGTATCGGCCTTATTTGAAATAAATATATCTTTTTTGTCCATTATTTCTCCATTAAAGTTTTTTTTTTCAATGTTTGAACAATTTTTTTTTTCACGGTGTATATTTTTTTCACATAGCCCCATTACCAAAAACTTTGCCTAAGACATCAAGGCGATCGGATAAGCCGTTTTCGAGTTATATTTTTTGTGTTCAAGGTGTTTTTGCTCAGGCCTTTGTCAAAAGTTACACTAGAGTCCAAATGGCAAACCAATGGTGCAAATTATGTCTTTTGATCATAAAAAAGAGATATGCAAAATTTGAGGGAAATCAAAAAATACAAATATAAATCGACCTTCGATTTCATACAGGCTCAGAAGGAAAAAAGAGGATGGAAGAAGGAAGTCAAATTTAACCTTTGTAAAGGTTGAAAGCTTTTGTCAGTTTCGACTTTTTGCCCCTTTTGACGTTTGTTCTTTTGACCATTCGTCCCTCTCGAATTTTTGTCTTTCGATCTTTTGTCTTTCAACTTTTTGTTCCTTCGACCTTTTGTCCACCAGGTTTGGGTGGTACTACTAAATTAGATATGTGCAATCGCCGAATAGTGCTCCAGAAACTTGCTGGGTGAACAAATGTATGGGAGAACGGTCCAAAATGCACCCCTGGGGTAAAATGGCCTCACTCATATAATCTGTTGTAGTACATTTATGAACGAATATTACCATTACCATTCATAATTAGTTATCCATCATTAAACTCCATTGGAAAATTTAGCAAAATCCCTTCATATTCACTCAAATTTAACGACTTGCTATTTTTCCACCACATCCATAATATTGTAGTTCAATCCATTAAGAAAAAACAAACAACCATGCGTTCACCATTATTTTACATGCAATTGAGTAATTTTAGACCACCATTCGGGCGTTTTGCCCCAGGCCTATTTTTAAAACATTTTTTAAATGCGTTAGAAAGTCATGAAAACCGTATTGTTTTGAATAGGAGATAATTGCGAAATGTTGCTGGATTTGTAAATTTTGCACCTATACGTTAAAATTGTTGGGTATTTTTGTTTATATGGTCGAAAACATCGAAAAAGCTTAAGGGGTGCATTTTTGACCGTTTTCCCCTAATGTTTTTTCGTACCATCTTGAAAATCAGCCGATAACCTTTGAACACTTTCTTTACGGAAGCAGGCTCACCCGATTATGTGTCACGACTAGGACAAATGGAGTGTAGCTGTGTCGGTCACTGCTGGATTGCCCGAGAACTGCAACACATATGACGGGCTGAACAGCAACTACAAGTGAGCAACCAATTTAGTCGCGTTGGCCTCTCACCGAAGAAGGTGGGTTTAGCAGGTTGACACTTATCAGTCTTTTCGACGTTATGTCCGTCGGTGACTGGTTGAAGATTTAATAGTTAAATAACCACCCTTGCTTGGAGGTGGAGGTTTTGTTGCTTTTCACTCGGATTGATGGCGACGATAAGGAAGAGGACGTGTTCTGGCATATTCTGAAGAATTTCACTCGGATATTCCCTCGCTTATTTTATCTTCCCTCTTCAACCTTAAGGTGTGTAAACATGGAGACTGTGCCAAAGTACGCTGCTACCTCAAACTGCTACGCAGCCTTAGAGTTGGTAAGCTTAAGCAGCTTAAGCTGACTGAAGGTTTCAAATACAAAACTGTTGGTATTGATGTCATGGCTAAGGTAGAGCTGTCTTACCCCACTTCCAATATCCTCAACAGCAAACCAGGTTGGATTTGTTTATATTCTATTTAACTCCTTTTCAAACAGCAAATGGTTGTTCAATTCAAGTTGAAATAAAACGAATCATAAAACCGATGCTTTAAATTCCATTGTGTTGAAATCAGAGCATAGCTCATTAAACCCCAATCCGTGGTGGATATAGCAAATGCTCTGCCCATGCCACGTTTATGTCGATCAAACCGATTAAAAATCAATCGATGCTAATCACTTTCATTAGATACGGTCTTACGTAACCAGCAATGACGACCGAACGGGTTTGTTCGCAATGTGGATTTACACAAGTGCCATAAAGAAGATCGCGCGCGGTGGCATTCCTTCGCGTCGAATGGCATCACACGATAGATGAGGGGGCCAACCACGGGCACAAACATTCAGCGAAAGTCAACTTGCGTTCGCTACTTAGCCACCGCTTATGGAACTTTGACACAGTTAATTGTTCTCCATATTGGGACGCGTGCGGTGGCACATTGTTAGCGCGTTGTTTGCGATGAGCATCAAATGCAAACCAACCAGAATAGAAATATGAAACGAACCGAAAACGTTTCTCCCTTTCACGGCGTTCCCATTCATGGCTTATTTTCGCTAAATTATGCGTGTGTACACTAACTTGAACTGATAATGGAAACCTCCCAAGATGGTGCGCGATAGGGTGTCCAAAAAAAAATAGTTCAAGTGTAGAAACGCAACTCATTTTCTCTGAATGTGAACTGACGGATTTACAATTAATCAATTTTGTAATGTCTTAAGGTCTCTAAGCTTCACAAATAAGGTGTTTTCATTCCGTGCCGATAGTTCGAACGAGCCAGACGTGTGTGCTGTGTCTCATCGCGGATTGTGTTCGGTAGTGAAAAGGCTATTGTGTGGTGCTCCTACCTACGGATCCAAGGCGATCGCTGTCGGCGAGTGAAGTAGCTGCTTCTGGCGACGCCAGTGAAGCAGGCTATTGTTACTGCTGCTACCTACAGCAGCAGGGGCAGATAAGTGGCAAAACTTTTTATTGTTCTCCCTTCTGTTTGATACAGAGTGGGACTGCTTAGAATTAATCGAATTAGTTTTTTTTTAAGTTTTTTTTTTCTAATTTGCTATTAGTTCTAAGTTAGTATAAGCAAAATTATCCTTCCACCTTGCGGGGTGAGAATGGAGGAGGAGACTGGAGAAGGCAATGTGCCTGCTAAAGATGGAGGGCGCACTCGATTGTACCATGCGGCTTCGCCTGGGCCTTGGGTTGTTTACTTTCGGCAGAAAGTAAAAAGCCTAGATTTTCTCGGCATTAAACGAGATTTGACGCGTCGTTTTCCGAAGCTTGATTTTAGCCAGATCAACAGGAACAAACTACGCATCACCGCACCTACATACCAGGTGGCGAATGAAATTGCTGGCGACAGGGCGTACAATGTTGAATATATGGTTTATGTCCCCTCGCGAGAGGTCGAAATTGAAGGTGTGATCAACGCAGCGAGCCTGACTTGCAAGGATGTACTTGCGGGAAAAGGCCGCCTAAAGAATGCAATGGAGTCTACCGTGGATATTCTGGACTGCAAGGAATTGCATTCAGCAGCCACGGTAGATGGAAAGAAGGTATATTCCAAGTCAGGTTCGCTTCGGGTGACGTTCGCCGGTTCGATGCTCCCAAAATATGTTGATATTGAAAACATGCTATTTCCGGTGCGTCTTTTGTGCCAAGGGTATTTAATTGTACCAATTGCAAACAACTTGGTCACACTGCCGAGTTTTGTGACAACAAACCACGTTGTGGCAAATGTTCTGAAAGGCATAGGGAGGAGTCCTGCCAGCAACAGGCAACAATATGTGCTTATTGTGGTTTGAATCCTCCCCATGGTTTGCAGGAATGCCCGGTGTACAAAAGCGCACCCAAAAAGTGAAGCGCTCGTTGGTACAGCGCTCCAAGCAGTCGTATGCGGAAATGGTTAAGTCGCAAGACACATCCGCCACAGCCACTGCATCGACTGCTATTTCAGCCACCGTTCGTGTAAGTGATTATTATGATTCCATATCCATTGATGAATTGGACTCTGACGCTGCCGATATGGATGATCCTGCGGAGGTACACGTGCCCGAAAAGAGGAAGCAACCGTCTTCCCCGGGATCGCGCCGCAAGAGAACAAAAATCATCCATAAAAGCTTGGCAAAATCTGAAGGTAATGGGGGTTTATTTAAAATCCCGAAGCAACCTGTCCCTACTGCTTCTTTTGATCCTAGTTGCAGTAAGGCATTCCCGCCATTGCCAAAATCCGATGTTTCGAAGAAACATCCGGCTAGGAGAATCAACGAAAGAAAAAAAGTAATTCGCACTTCTAGTAAAAGTATTCCGTCCAAGCGAGGATTGATCTCCTTTAAGGACCTTGTGGACCGTTTTTTGAATTTATTCAATATTCCGAATTCATTGAGGCCTATCATTGACCTTTTCATACCAACAGTGGAAAGTTATCTGAAGCAATTGACTGTTTCATGGCCCTTCTTGCAGGAATTGTATCTTTCGATGGATAATACGGCCTATACCCAAGATACAATCACTGTGCTGCAGTGGAACTGTCATAGTCTGAAAATAAATTAGACGTGTTCAAGTTTTGATTCGCAATTCCGATTGCGATATATTTGCACTCTGTGAAACATGGCTTTCTTCTGAAGATGAAATCAACTTCCACGATTTTAATATTATTCGCCAAGATCGGGATGATCATTATGGTGGCGTTCTTTTGGGGATCAAAATGCTACTCCTTCTACAAAATTCCCATTCCGACTGTTAATGGCCTAGAGATCGTCGCTTGCCAAATAAATGTAAAGAATAAAGATCTTTGCATAGCTTCAGTGTACATTCCTCCAAATGCCTCTATTAATCGTCGACATTTTTGGAGCGCAGTCTCCCTCCTATCATCTCCAGTATTGATATTGGGTGATATGAACGCACATGGTATTGGTTGGGGCGAAACGTATGACGATTATAGAGCGCCTATTTTCTATGATTTGTGTGACGATTTCAATTTGAATATTTTGAACACTGGTGAAGTAACTCGAATAGGACCAAATGGTCAACAAAGCCGTATTGATCTGTCTTTATGTTCAAATTCACTATCATTAGATTGCACGTGGAAGGTAATTCAAGATCCCCATGGTAGTGACCATATGCCGATAGTCACCACAATTAAGAGTGGCTATCAACAATCTGAGCCAGTTAATGTTCCTTTCGATCTCACGAAGAACATTGACTGGCAAAAATTTGCATCGGCGGTAAAAATTGGTATTGAATCAACTGATACTCTTCCACCTTTGGATGAATATCGATTCCTTACTGAGTTGATTCAAAAAAGCGCACTAGAAGCTCAGAAACGACGCGTTCCAAGTACATCTGTCATCAGAAGACCAGCCACTCCTGGATGGGATGATGAATGTACTAAGTTGTATTCTGAGAAATCTGATGCCTTCAAGGCCTTCCGTAAACACGGAAGGTCCGAGCTTTTTGAAGAGTATTTGAGGCTCGAAAGAAAACTCAAAAATCTTCTCAAGGCAAAAAAACGTAGCTACTGGCGACGTTTTGTCGAGGGACTATCACGAGAAACCTCAATGACAACACTTTGGAAAACGGCTCGCAACATGCGGAACCGCATTTCCACCAATGAGAGTGAAGAATACTCCAATCGATGGATATTCAACTTCGCAAAAAAAGTCTGCCCAGATTCCGTACCAGCAGAACCGCTATTTCGAGAATCAGTCACTGATCCCGGTTCTTTGGGTGGACCATTCACAATGCTGGAACTTTCTATGTCTCTTCTTTCATCGAATAACTCTGCTCCGGGATGCGATAACATCAAATTCAATCTTCTTAAAAACCTCCCAGTTATGGCAAGAAGACGGTTACTTGTCCTGTACAACTGTTTCATGGAGTACAACATTGTGCCACCTGAATGGCGACAGGTCAAAGTAATAGCTATTCAAAAAGCCTGGGAAACCAGCGTCTAATCACAATTCATACCGACCGATTGCCATGCTATCATGCATGAGAAAATTATTGGAGAAAATGATCCTTTCAAGAGTCGACCATTGGGTCGAAGAAAATGCATTGCTTTCAAATACTCAGTTTGGATTTCGAAAAGGGAAAGGAACTAACGATTGTCTAGCGTTGCTTTCTTCAGATATACAACTGGCCTTTGCACACAAGGAGCAATTGGCTTCAGTATTCTTGGATATTAAGGGCGCTTTTGATTCAGTTTCCATAGAAGTACTGTCAGACAATCTGCACAGTAGTGGATTACCCGTTATTTTGAACAATTTCTTGTATAATTTGTTGTCAGAAAAACAAATGAACTTCACACTCGGCACTCTGACAACTTCCAGAAATAGCTACATGGGCCTTCCCCAAGGATCATGTTTAAGTCCCTTGCTTTATAATTTCTATGTTAAAGATATTGACAATTGTTTGGAAGGACAATGCACGCTCAGACAACTTGCAGATGATGCCGTGGTCTCTCTAAGAGGTCCATGTGCAGCTGTCTTGCAAGGACCATTGCAAAGTACCCTGGATAATCTGACTGTTTGGGCCAGACATTTAGGGATCGAGTTTTCACCGCAAAAACTCAGTTGGTTGTGTTTACTAAGAAGCGGTATCCTGCTCAACTGAAACTCAAGCTGTTGAATGATAACATCAACCAATCTTTATCTTCAAAATACCTTGGGGTCGTGTTTGATTCCAAATGTACCTGGAAACTCCACATTCAGTATTTGATGCAAAAGGCTCGGAAAAGGATCAATTTTCTACGTTCTATCTCCGGAACATGGTGGGGTGCTCACCCGGAAGACCTCATCAAACTCTATAGAACGACTATTCTCTCTGTTTTAGAGTATGGCTCCTTCTGCTTCCTCTCAGCAGCTGATTGCCACCTGATCAAATTGGAACGAATTCAGTATCGTTGTTTGCGTATTGCCCTTGGCTGCATGCATTCAACGCATAACATGAGCCTGGAGGTGCTTGCTGGAGTCACTCCTTTAAAGCACCGTTACTGGGAGCTCTCACTTAGAATACTCGTCAAATGTGGAACAAGTAACACACTTGTTCTAGATAACTTCGATAATATGCTTGAACTAACTTGTCGTTCAAGATTCCTTAGAGTCTATCTCAACTACATTTCTTCAGATCTTTGTCTTCCGTGTTATAATCCACCTCGAGTTCACTTCACCAACGACAGTTCCTCAATTGTATACGATCTGTCCATGAAACATGCTATTCAAGGAATACCAGATCATCTTCGACAAATATCTATTCCCTCACTTTTTTTCTGAAAAATATGAACATGTCAATTGCAACAACAGATATTTCACTGATGGTTCCCGCATCAACGGATCCACTGGCTTCGGTGTTTTCAATGTAACTTCAACCACCTTCCGAAAACTTCAGGAACCGTGTTCGGTTTATGTTGCTGAGCTGGCAGCAATTAACTTCGCTTTGGGGATAATTTCCAATCAGCCCGTAGACCATTATTTCATCTTCTCGGATAGTCTTAGTTCTATCGAGGCACTCCGGTCGATGAAACCTGTTAAGCACGCATCTTACTTTCTTACAAACATAAGAGAGCAGATGCGTGTTTTGGTCGAAAGATCATTCAAGATTACCTTTGTTTGGGTCCCATCTCACTGCTCAATCTACGGCAATGAGAAGGCAGACTCGCTGGCAAAGGTGGGCGCACAGGAAGGTGAAGTTTATGATAGACAATACTCGAGCAACGAGTTTTTCCCATTAGTCCGTCAGAGTACTCTTCAAAGTTGGCAAAGAAATTGGACACACAACGAACTTGGACGGTGGCTATTTCCCATAGTTCCAAAAGTTTCTGGGCGAGCGTGGTTCAGAGGTGAGGACTTAAGTCGAGGCTTCATTCGCGTGATGTCGAGACTTATGTCTAATCACTATTCACTAAACGCACATCTGTACAGAATAAACCTTGTCGATAGCAACTTATGTAGGTGCGGAGCCGGTTATGATGACATCGATCACGTAGTTTGGTCCTGCTCGGAAAATGACGTCACCAGAGAGCAATTATTGGATGCCCTTGTGGCCTGAGGTAAACAACCCTTCAGGGAAGTTCGCAGTGTTTTGGGAGATCGTGATGTTGTCTATATGCAGGCCATTTATAGTTTTCTTTGTGCTTCTGACATCAAAATCTAACATTTTGTTTTTTCTTTCTTTAAAGTTTTTTTGTTCTGTCTCTGCCTTTTTGTTCCGTAGAGCCCCATAGCTCTTGCCATCCGGAAGATGCTCCCAGTCGAACCATTCCTCGAGTACGACGACACGCCACATCGTCACTGACGCCAAATGCCCGGATGAGAAACTGAAATTTCCTGATCCCAAATCCTAAGCCCCGTCCATCCTTAAACATTGTTAACTAACCTCGAGTCACCACGAGTACGCTGGCTTCTACCCCCCTCTTACTAACCGTATAATAAAATGATATTGATTGTATATATCACAAAGAACAATGGCTCCGTAAAGTGTTATACACGCCTGAGCCTACCAAATAAAAGAAATTGGAAAAAAAAAAAAAAAAATAAGGTGTTTTGATTGAATACAAATTCACTAGGCCCTAGGATCAGCGCCGTAGCGTGTGGTTGGCCAGGTTGGCCCCCGCCAAGGGCGCCAGCCTGTTGGGGGCGCCAAAATCCAGAAATATGCTGTGAGAAATAGAACACTCTTATTAGTTAAAATCGCAATTCATAACAATATTACTATAAAGTCCGAAAGGCTATGGAAGAAATATTTTTAGATAGGGGAAAATACCTATTCTTGGCAGTCTAAGACATTCGCCAAATTGAATGATAAAAATAATGAGTAATTACACTAAAACACAGGTACAGTTTAACTGGTATACATTTGTATACTCTTTCTTTTATGATTGGTATTCACTAAATATAGCAGCTTTTACCACAAACTCAGTAAATTTAATATAAAGTAACAGCTCAACGTTTCTTCTATTGGCATAGCAATTTCTATTATCTGCAATGAGTTTGCTCTCTTTAGCAACTAGACATGGAAGTAGAAAACTGGTAATGTATTGATGCCAAATGCTGGTTGTTTATATCCTCCAGTAGTAAAATTCATTCATATTAATCGACCGCATGCTCATCTCGCTTCACTCAATTTTGGAACAAACTTTATTATTTATCAAAACTGACTTAAAACAAAACATGAATTTTTAGCCTTGGCAGCAATTTTATGTCATGTAGACAGATAGGCAAAAGCATTTAAACACATTGTAAAACAAATTTAACCCTTATGCGGCCAACAAAAAACAGACGTGAATGGCAGATAGGGTACTAGTGTATTCAGATATTGACATTTTCATAACTTTTACCATTTTCAACCTATTGAATAATGTTGGCCATTTTGGAGAATGGAACTTATATGCTTTTTGTCCTCTGCCAAGATTTACATCTTTTGTCTTTTGGAATGCCTATCAACAAAAGTCTATCAACCAGTTTCAAATATACAACTTGCTCTTTGCGGTCCTTACGTGATATTGTTTCATCAAAAAAAAATCATGGTGGTTGTGTACAAGACACGACCGCGACGTAAACTACGTAAAACCAAACCTATACACATAAGCAGGGTTCGTAATGCTCACTCAATCTCAGGAGCACATGATTTTCCCTCACGAAAGTTTTCGGTAAGAAATCGCTTTTCGGGAAAAAAAACAGCCTGGAGAGTGATAACAATTTTTCGCTCACTTCGATTGCCGCTAAACGTCGATTTGCTCTTTTTCTTTCATATTCGAGTCTTTCGTGGCATCAATGCAAATGGTAGTAGCTTATGTGGAACAAATAACCTCACGCTTTCATACAGATAGCGTGGTGGTGTGGATAAAGTAAGCACATCCCCACAGCTATTATTGTTACTATTCTGGGTTCGAATCGCGGCGCGGCAATACAATTTTGTAATTGTTCTGCGATAATTCTCCCGAAAAGTGAGTGAGAAGTAAAAGTAATGAAACGAAAAAGGATTTTCATCTAATAGGCAAGATTTTCGTTCATCTTCCAATGCTAATTCTAGAGAAAAGATTGATGGGTGAAAGATGATCCTCAACATAAACAACGAAACAAGAATTTCCCTTGGCCCGAAAAACGCTTGCTTTGGTCTCATTGAAACGAAAAGTCGAAACCCTGCACATAAGAATTAATTTTTGTCTGTCTGCCCTTATAGATTAGGAAACGGCATGAACATTTGTATGTAGAGGTTTTTGGGAACGATAAAGATTCTTATGATGGTATTAGACACCTCCTCTTCTGGAGGGGGCACTCCCATACAAATAAAGTACAAATTTCTGCTTAAATCAAAAATTAATCTAAAAAATAGAATCTAAATTTGCAAATTTCGAATGTAAAAAATATATAATTAATCAATTTTAGGTGAAACGAAGCTCGTCGGTTCTGGTAGTATAGTATATTAACAATATATTCCACCTCGTAAGTCTTCATATGTTGAATAATGGACAGCACTGTCCTATCCAGCCGCTGGAGCCACCCCATTCTTACACTACGTTTCACAGTTGAATAATAGATAATACCCCAAAAGTAGGCAATTATTTATGGTTGAAATGCGCTATGTAGGAACGGGAATGGTTATGATTTTTTTGATGAGCTTGGAAAGTATTGAAGTTGCAAAAGGAAAACGGTCCTGTCAGCCACATAAGGGTTAAAATACTACGGTGTTACTATCACTTTTGATATAATGCATGGTCTGCGTGAAAAATATGAAGCATTTGTATTTTAACACTTTTTTTTAAATAAATGCCATCGCCGGATATTTTGTTCGTATTTTTGCTAAAATCAACTCACATAGAATT
The DNA here is from genome assembly GCF_024139115.2 of Armigeres subalbatus. NCBI lineage: Eukaryota > Metazoa > Arthropoda > Insecta > Diptera > Culicidae > Armigeres > Armigeres subalbatus. The sequence goes on along the minus strand of NC_085139.1, from coordinate 256,787,091 downwards.
GTGCGTTGTATCTCCTTAGCGTGTGTTTGATATGCTCACAAACACATTCTCTCGCTCTATTCCGAAGTGTGCTGCTGTCAAAGAAAACGAACAGTCCCGATTTTATTTAGTGAAACATAGAGCAAATATTGCTTGAATTTGCTCTTTGTGGTGATAATCAAGTGGTGATAAAGTGTAAAAAGTGGTTTACGTACTTAATTTGTCGTGTCATATGCAATTAAGAGGAGAAACAGGCGATCCAAAAAAGTAAGTAACAGTTTGCTTTTCGTGCGCTGCTTTCTTTGGCAATGCAATAATGGCAGGGATTTCGTAGGTGCAAATTTGTTTCGGTGATTAACACATCAAATCTGGCTACTTTTACACAAACAACTTATTCAAATGAAAGCTTAGACTTGAATTTGTGTGATTGAATCAAAATTATGTTCATAAATAGTGTATGTTTGCTGTAAAACGCAAATATTTTTGAGGGTGCCAACAACTGTCGCACCCTGCCAATGCCGTATTCTACCCTATCTAGAATTCCACTTCATCATGTCAACTGAATGAGCGAAATTTATCAACACTGCAGGTCTTAGTTTTGACCTCTAGTTGTTTTGAAAACCTTGAAGTTTGATAACCGGATTGGATTAGTTCCATTTTTGGCTACTGTTATGATCATCGAGAAACTTTAAGAACTATACATAATGCTTTACAGCAGTAAGGACAAATTAAACTAAAAATGGTTTCAAAAGTTTTAGCTCTTTCCAGTGGATTTATTCAAAATCTACATCTATAGGGAAGACCGGGGCTGGTTGGTCGAAGGGGCAGGCTGATCGAGTGACATTTTAAGGCGCATTTAAGGCTCATTATAATGATTTGGGTGGGGTATTAGATCGAATGTAATTTCAGGTATTTTATTGTTTCCGTTTACTCACGTTCACGTTTTTTGATATTTTGGTTCGAGTGAGTAGATTTTTGGCCGACTTTTGTGTGGTCTGTTTGGCCGAGTTGAAAACTTAGTAAATACCAATCGGCATTATTTTTTACCGATTCCTCATTAAAAGCAGCATTGAAAAAAGAGAAAATGCTCGAGGAAATTATAGTAATGTAAATATACTCTAGTTTACTAAAAATGTTTTAAAAAGACTAAAAATTAAAGAGTTAAGATTTTTTTACGTGCCTAAAAATTACAAAACCATAACACTACATTTTTCCAATTCTAAACATTGCCTGCTGATTGATTTGATGTGTTTCACTTGTTTCAACAAACTCGGCCAACTTACCCCAGCCCTGGTGTTGGTTGGCCGAAGTTTTCCGCCGCATTTGATTTGTTATAACTTTTTTCTCAATTTGTGTTCATCGATGAAAATATGTCACAAATGTGCTCAAGACTTGTATATTTATGATAGTGAAAACCGTTTTTTGAAAAGTCGAACCAGATTTAGAACAGACATTATGGAAGCAAAACTCGCGGACAACCAGCCCCGGTCTCCCTTAATCAGCCTGTTGTTTAAGATCCGAAGAGCCCTAATACTCTAGAGATTGATTCCGAAACGTAGAAATATGGATTTTATGTAGATTTGAGATCATTTTCCTGTTTTATTCAGAGAAACTTCATGTGGACCGATTCCAACTACAAAAATTAAAACGATGATGCGTATTCCAAGTGTTGGTACTCATCTAAGATTTTTTTCTGGCAATTAAATTGGAGAAGATGAATATCTATCTAGTCCATTGTTGGATTTTTTCTTGATCCTTCTGCTTCTGATGACAATTCCAACCATCGACTAATCCACTTCAGAGTTGGATTTAATTCACCCAACTATATCGAGAAGTGCCTTCACCAGAGCTGGATTATTATCGTTCAATTAGGTCCAATGACAGTTTCGGCCACCAATTGATCCGATAACGTTCAACAGCCATTTCGATCATCTACCAACTCACCCCAGAGTTGGATTTTGTTAATCTAATTAAGTTCAGTTATTCCTTCAAACCAACGATCAAGCAACATCAGGTTTAGATTGTTCATAACTTTTGACTAGGTCCGACAGCGAATTCAAAAATCGATCAACCCACTTTAGAGCTGGGTTACACTGAGTCTCCAAAGCTTCGACAGACCCTCTACAGAGAGGGATTTTTCTTGATCCGGAAAGATCGACCATCGACTGATCTATTTCAGACTTGGGTTTCATTAACCCAAAAAATCGGGTTTTTTTTTTCAAATTAGGAAGACTTTATTTAACCTACCAGATATTCGTTAAAAACTCAAGTTTATTTAAATTTTTGAGGAGCAAGTAAGTTTATTTAGCTACCCTTACTGTTTAATCATGCTTGATCATAGGTCGTACAGAAATTATAAAATTTTTTTTTTGAGTTTGTCACGCAAAAATTGGTGATTTTGAACCCACTCCTCTCACCATGCGTATGGTCACTATTGTCTGAAATTATGAAAATTATGGCCACTGTTATACGTTGTGTATGTTATAGAGACGATCTAAAAACTTTCAGCAATTTTTGGAGTTTTCTGTTCGGCGCTATAAAAGTCCTCAAATTTTGCAAATAGGTCAAAATGATAACAAAACTTTAAAAATATCTCAGGCTATTCCCTGCAATCGAAAAAGACTTGCAGGGATCAGGTTCCTGTATATCGCTGAACACTACCACATGACTTTTATTTGAACTTTGTGGAACCACTAAACCCTTTAATCTTGTAAGATTCAAATTGATCTCGAAATTTGAATTCCTTTAGTAAGAAAGGGGCGCTCAATAAAGGTTTCGCCAAGGGCGCTGGAAGACCACGCTACGGCTCTGAGCGGATCTCATGATTGTCTTTTTGAACATCATGTACTTTGGGACACCCTAGTGTGCGAGGATGAGTGTGAAAAATCATCAAAACCTAGCGAAAAAGCGTTGAGCGCAGTTTGAATAAGGTTCGAAAAACTTTCATTGATTTCGTTTGCTGAACAGACAGACAGGTGTGCGCCGGAGATACTCGCAGGTGAGCAAATAAAGAAGCGGGAATTGTTGGTGTGAAATTCGTTGATGTCACTTCAACTGTTGGTGACGATGAGTAATTTATATATTGCAAAATATTGAAATTTTCACCGGAGACAATCCTTTACGACCCACATGACTTCAGATGAAATCTACTGAGCGATAATAGAGACGACGAACCCCCTTTTTAAGCAGGCGTTGCCAAGAGGGAACGGCCTCACCAAAGTAGGTGCATCATGAAAGGTTGCGTGCCGGCTTCATTTGCTTAAAATTAACCAAAACACAACCTACATGCATTTTTCGTGCACTTTACCTCCGAGTCACCGCAGTTGGGTGTTATTGCTAAATAGTTTTGCTAGCATGTCGATCCATCTATGTATGTTGGTACAATGTGCAGTGTAAGCATGCCCTCTATGCGTGGATGGAGAACTGCCTGCCTGCGTACCCATAAATATGCAATGAAGCATGCAAGGTATGGAATGGTTATGACTTTCGTCATCGAGTGCGCTTGTTTAATAAGGTTAAACTGCTGTGACGGCGCATTTATTTGCGCTGCATAAAAGTTCAGTTAGGTTGGCTTCTGTTTTCGGAATTCTTGCCAAATGGTTGCGATAGGTTAATCGATGTTTTATTAATTTGGATTAGGATTGCATTTCTATCGTTGCGATGCCACCACAGTTGGAAAATCGTTTCATCGTAAGTTGTTTTTATATGGGCACGTTTTCTTATTAGGATAGCCGTAATATATGTAGCTTCGATGTTTTTTTGCACATGAAGGGTAGGAAGACAAATTATTGCAACAACCGCGTGCTGCAGATCGAAATTTCTTTACACGAAACTAGGAAACTTATTTTAAAAAATTTATTGAAATGTCCTCTCATCGAGATTCCCTCCAGGTATTCCATTAGAAGTTCTGCTGGATAAATGATCATGAATTAGTTTCGAATTTTTAAAATTTTACGAAGATTTGTAAGCTAGTTGCCCAAACTCTGAGATGTCCCATGTGATTGTTCGTTCAGAAATTTCTCCTTTCCTTCAAACAATTTGTGAAGAAATTTTTCTTTTTGTTTTCATATTTCTTCAAGGAATTCACATGTTAGGCCGGACGTTCATTTATTTCGGAAATTGTCCGAAAATCGTCGTAGAAAATTTGTCGTAGTTTGGTTAAACAGCCGCGGTGTTTTCGATGTCACACCGAAATCCACTTTAGTCGCCGTTGCAATTTTCCATAGCGTTTATTTTCCCCACAAATTTGTTAGTTATGGTACGGGAATTGTTATCAAATATAAGCTGAAAAAATAAAATTTTGCATAAAGAACCTAATCATCTTCGATAGAATATTCCACTGATTTTTTTCTTATGTATTTTGACAAATTCTTCTGAATTAGTTGAAAGTTCTTTCAAATTCTCATTCTAAAGTTTCACCGTAAATTCTTCCAAATTTCTAAGTTTCAAGGAAAATTATTTAGAATTTCCATGAGAAACTGGCTGTTGAAATTGAGTCAGTCGTTGCTCATCAATCAGTGCCAGATAATTTATTTCTCACTTCGAGTCAAAGGTGACTGTTCCGACCGTAATCTGACGAAGCTACATATATTACAGCTATCCTAATACGAAAACGTGCCCATATAAAAACAACTTACGATGAAACAGTTCTCCAACTGTGGTGGCATCGCAACGATAGAAATGCAATCCTAATCCAAATTAATAAAACATCGATTAACCTATCGCAACCATTTGGCAAGAATTCCGAAAACAGAAGCCAACCTAACTGAACTCTTATGCAGCGCAAATAAATGCGCCGTCACAGCAGTTTAACCTTATTAAACAAGCGCACTCGATGACGAAAGTCATAACTCTGCTGTACTTCTTTGCGGTTGCTCATGATCATCATTTCAGTGTCGTCGTATGTTCATTTGATCACGCCCTTTTGGTAATCTTAGCTGCAGTAACTCATCCCTTGACCCTGACTTTCGGCCAAATGACCCTTTCGGCCAAACGACCCTTTCGACCAAATGACCCTTCTGGCTAAATGATCCTCTCAGCCAAATGACCGTTTTAGCCTAATGACCCTTTCAGCCAAACGACCCTTCCGCCAACTGACCTTTTCGGCCAGAGCTTTCGGCCTAATGGTCTGTTCGGCCAAATGTATATTCGGTTAAACAACTTTCGCCTAGTGGCATTCGTCAAACCCTCCATCTCTTTTACCACCTACTGGTCGGGTAGCCACAGGAAACGACGGTGTCCAGGCGGTTAAATGAGCTACAACAACGAGCGCGAATAGCGTCTTGAACCTGATTCGTGGTATCAAATGATTCGCAACCGCATTTAGATGCATTAGGTCATTCGAGATCTTTGAATTGTACTGGAGTTTAAATCCAAATAGTCTACCGAATCACCATGGAGTTCAGTCGTTATTTCTCTTGTTTCGGATTGCGGATCGCGCGATCGCCGTTTGTTCTGCATTGCGCGGCCGGTAATAAAAATCTGTTCAGTGCAAGATTTCTCTTGTTTCGGACTGCAGTTCGATCGCGCGATCGCCGAATTATTTGTTCTGCGGCGCCGGTAATAAAATCAGTTCAGTGCATGATTTCTCTTGTTCGGACTGCAGAACGATCGCGCGATCGGCCGAATTATTTGTTCTGCATTGCGCGGCCGGTAATAGAGTAGCTATCGAACAAGTAAGTGCAGTGCTTTTAGTCATCGGGAAAGAAATAAAATATCTATCATTTTGTGTTCGTGGCTCATGCGCATGTCGTGCGCGTCGAAAAAGCGAGTTCTTTAATAGTTTGCTGTAGCCATCGAGCAGATGAGTACAGAGTGCTGCGCTTCCGCGCGTCGTCCAAAACGCGAATCTCCTTAGCTTTCATATGCCACCGGGTGTGCATGTTTTTAACTTTAACTCGTATTAGTGTTATTTCCCATCCCATAGATCGCATCGCTTACCAAAGTGAATCCAGATAAATTATCCTTTGAAACTAAGACGATATCCTATCCCAAGACAATCGTGGAGATGCAGAGGTATACTCGGTCTCTAGTAGCAACGAGAGTCGGACCAACAATCCTTCCCTTCCTATATGACCGTAAGGACGTGGCCGGCGCCGTTTTTGAATGAAAAAAATTGAGCTCCCGAAACGTGTACATTGAGAATGGGTAGCTAATCCCAACCCAAGGCCCATTTATTGTGTTCTCTGTACAATTTCCGAATTCGTCAATCAAGAGTAACTACAGTGTGCGGTCTTAATGCTCTTGCTAATGCTCATGCTCATGCTCAAATAGTCTACCGAATCAACCATGACTTCCACGATAAATCATCGGAGGGCAAAATTGGGTTGTTACCACGGCTTGGGATACCATTTGATTCAAAATCTAGGACAATTTGGGGATCTTACAATATCTCATATGCCTGGATTGGAAGCAAATGAGAGCCAAATGCTTGGAGGACATAATTGGGTTGATAACTTGAGGACACCATTGTAGTAGGCTAAGTTTGAATGGGAACATCATAGTAGGCGTTGGTTGAATATGATTCATCACAGTAGGCGAATTAGAAACATGATACATCATGAGAGTGGAAAATAAATCTCCTACTTGGAACCATACCTAAAGCAGACCACACGTGTTTAATTGAGCCCTGAATGGAAACACTACATTGGCGACGATTGGAGGTTATAACCTGAACGACGTGGCAGAAGGATCCAGCCGTGGAAAATTATAAAATTCAGTGATTATGGCATCGGTAATTATTTTCTTTTAATTTAATCAGTTACTTGTGTGTTTTAAAGTGTGTTTGTTATAGAGAATAACAGGTTGCTTATATGGAAAAGAAAATAGTGAAGATTTTTTTTCTTTCACGATTTTACTAAAACATATGGATTGTAAAGGAATCTAGTAATTCCGGTCTACTATTCGGAATGAAACGAAGAGAATGAAACAATTCTGGTCCGTTTCTGTAGATGAACGTAGGAGATCGAAAAATTCGGACCGCTGAAAAAAAAGCGAAGGAATAATACGAATCATTCGGAAGGGGTAAAGAAGAAATAAGTGGAAAATATTATATTCCGTGGCGCTATGTTAATGCCCATATTATAATTCTCTAGAAACATGCAATGCGAAAAAATCTCGGTGAATTTTAATTCTTTGAATTAATTTGCAGCTAAACTTTACAATTCCGCCGTTCTCAGAAGTCGGCGTGGGCCCAACTAACGCTGGGAGCAGTGGAAAGACCATCTCCTACATGATTCTCAAGGAATCGACGATCATGAAGACATGTTCAAAGCGCTGACATGCTTCGCGGAAGTGATTTCGGAAAATTTTCGTGATGTGGTGATCGATACAGCTGTTTTGGATAATCGCTATAGGATGGCAATGGAGCTGCTCGACAACTATTAAGGCTCCCCAGACCGGCGATTTCATCGCCGCAGGCGATAACTAGTCGCCGATTCTATCGTTGGTCGCTGCAGGCAATGTTCGATTTACGCTTCCATACCACGGCGACAGAATCGCTGTCGCCAAACGATAGAATCGCGTCGCAACTGTCGCGTCGCGTGTGTTTGGGGAACCTTTACTCCAAGAATCCAAAAGATATAAACGATTCAAGTTTCCGCAAATGCTATTCAGAGATGAGAAAATCGATCGTTTGTTGTTCGTTTGAAGGAACAAGCGGCACTCTGTGGATTTGGCGACCAACTAGAAGGCATGCTAATGGACCAGATCGTGTATACACAAAATGAAGATAAATTGCGAGAGAAGTATTTGGAAGTAGACACAACATTGGAAGAGATGAGGACTACGTACGTATGAATCGGTCACAAGCCAACTGCAAGAGCTACGTGGAGGAACGGTGCCAACACTGGAGTTAAATGCTGTGAAAAATTTTACTAGCCACACGTTCAAGAAAAGACACACCATCTTGCTCTAGATGCTCAGGAGGTCATCTCCCAACGGATACACGTTTCCTGCCAAATTGTCACGCTGCAGCAAATGTGCTAAGACGCCATTTTGCGCGTTCTGTAAAACACCGACTTTCGAAATCGTTCAAGCAAAGGATTCGATGACCGTAACTGGAAGAAGGATAAGAAGGAAAAATGCGTGGGAAATAGATGACGTAACGAAATCAGTCAAAATCCGTGAACTTTTTCATCTTGAAGGAAGCACACAGTGGAAGCTATAGTAGGAGGTGTTTCGTCAGGTTTGTAATCGACACTGGGGCTAATGAGGACGTATTGAGCATGGAAGACTGGACGAATTTTAAAACAATCGGATTCAAAGCGTTCGACGTTAGGAAAGGAAGCAGCAAAGTTTTCGAGCTTATGGCACTAAAGCCATTGGTAGTTCTCGGCAAGTAGATACCCGCATGATTTTCTGTTGGCATATAGAAATACTCCCCACTCAACTCAAATGTAACCCGGCCAAACTAATGTTTGGGAGAAACCTGAAGGATAAGTTACCGAGATACCCCAAAACTAATGATTATGCTACCCTAGTAACATTTTGGTTTTATTTGGTTTAACACTCTTTAGAGTGAATAATGCTCTTCAAGAGCGTAAAACGTAAAATGTTACTTGGGTTATCAGAATATGGATGAAAACAACAAGAAGAAAGGAAAGATATTGGTGATCGAGAATGCAGGCAAAGCATTTGAAATAGATGTTGAAGACCAAGTACCGTAAAAACATTGTGAAACGCAGTAAGCTTACTCCCAATTTCGACCCTCAGCTTCATTTGTTTACGAAAAAAGTGGAACACGCGTCACAGTGAAGAATCTTAAAACTGGTGTAGAATACGAGAGACATTAATCATACGAAGCGTGTAATAGCAGTAACCCTATGAACCTTAGAAACCAGCATCAGCCTTCGACGAAATTGTTGAATCTGGCCCATAAGTTCTACGTTCTATCTGGCAACATAAGAATACCAGCGAAACTGTGCTGCATGCTGAAACATCTACTGGACCTGTGAGATATCAAAACGTGAAATTAGAAAACCAGAGTACGGAAGATTATCATATCTACCGATGTAATAAGCAGGTATTAAACTAAATAAAAATCAAATTTTATTTTCTTCAGAAGGAAGGAGATGAAGTAGGCTAAGTTTGAATGCGAACATCATAGTAGGCGTTGGTTGAATATGGTTCATCGCAGTAGGCGAAGTTAGAAATATGTACATCATAGTAGGCATTGGAAAATAAATCTCCGAGACCATACCGTAAAACGAGACCACGTGTTTAATTGAGCCCTGTGGAAACACTACAACCATGAAAACCGTTATTGATTCAATAGATCATTCGATTAGAACTCCAGAACAATTTGGGAATTTTACTACAACTCATATGCCTGGATTTGAGACGCAAGTGAAAGACAAATACTCGGAGGATAACTGGCTTGATACCTGCGGACATCATGTAAGCTCATGTTGATGCAGTGAACCATTCGATTCAAACTCAGCATGGTTCAGAGATCTTACCACTCTCATATGCCTGAATTTGAGACGCATATGAAAGACAAATATTCAGGGGAGATATTTGGGTTGTATCGCGTTGAGGACATCATGAACCGTGGTTGATTAGGTAGACCATTTGATTCAAACTCCATGACATTTGGAGATCCTAGAACATCATAGTTTTAGCATTTGTTTCCTGTAATGTAAACTTTCATTATCAACTTCAGAAGCCAACATGCTTCAAAACATTCTGCCTCATACACTTGTAGTATAAATTTACCAGGCACATTATCAATAGTCATAATGGAGATCTCATTTTTTCCCTTAGACCAAGTAATGTATTTCATATGTTGTTTCAATATTTACATCATCACAAGATTGATAGATATTATTTGCGGCCATGAAATATGAAGATATCATAAAAATGCATTTTTCGAAATCCGTTGCTTTACTCCCACAGGTTTAGCAAAAATTGAGACTCCTAGACACAATGTTTTGTAATATGAGACTAGAAGAGACGGCTTAAAATAGTCTAACTAGTCTAGTCTACACATACACACCATTTTGTGAAAAGAATCCTGAAAAGTATTAGAAGGTGCAACCTTTGCTACCGACAGAGCCGGTACCTTTTTTCTTTCAAGTGAAATTTTGTAGGGTTCTAAGCATCGCAGGTGAAACTCCGTGACATCTTCAAACTCGAAAATTGAGGTTTGGGTGGTATGAAAATGAAAATCCAGAGGGGGCTTGGGAAGGGCTTCTGAATATTTTACCCGTAATATACCAACAGGTGCCGGATACCCACGTTTATGGTATAACCATTAGAGTGATTCAAATTTTGACTTTGCTCCCTATGCAAACGATGGCATTTGCCATTTCAATATTCTCCTAAATTTTTAGTTAATTTGGATGTAATTTGACTGAGCACAAAGTTGCTTGTATGAAAATAACTATGAAAACAGTAACTTTTTGAAAAACCGTTCATCATTGCCCATTAGCTCTAAAATGTATGAATACTTAGCAACATAGGAAATTTAACAAGGAAAATATCGTCGTTATTGCTAAACGATTTGATGCTGCAACAAAAGTTATTATGGAATACTGAATTGTGGGAAATTCAATTTAACACGTAAAAGAATAACATCAATATCAATAATGAGCATTTCTGTTTCTTTATAATTTTGCTTACAAAAGTCAGATTGCTTCAAACAACAACTGACTTTCACTTAGGATCTATTCTATGATGCCGATGCGTTAAATATATTCAAATATATTGAGCTGCTTCACGAAACGATCCTTTACGTAAGTGGCAATTCTCATAGTAATTTTCATATAACCTTCAAACGGCACGTGCACAACCAAATTACATCCAAATGAGCTTAAAATTTGGGAGGACTATAAAATAGCAAAACAATCGTTTAAGCACAGCGAAAGAATCAAAATCCTCTAATGACCATAACTCGTCAGTTTTGAACCGATTTGGACATTCCGTTGGCTATGGAATAAGAAATTCATCCTCTATCCGATCCATGTCACGGACCGATCCGGATCACCTGGTTACCGGAGTTCCGGACTTGAATAGAATCTGTAAATTATTAGTTCAGTAGACTACGGGCTGCAGAAGCACCGTCACCAACTCACCTGTCGGGGAGAAGGACCAATAAAATTACGAGTTCAGTGAGCTAACGGGCAGGCAAGCACCGTCTTCACCTGTCTGCGGGGAAGACTGTACGATTTCAGGATGTTGCGCGTTGGAAGGTGGAGCCTCAGGTTTGCCCATTCAGGATCCCGCCAACGACACCGGAAACTCACAAACCTCACAGTACAATACCACAAAGCTAACAGACAGGCACTTTACTTGGCAATTTCTCACCTTTTCGCTAATAATTACTAACTTATAAGTTTTACTATACTATTTTATTTTAGAATAAGTTAGATCAAGTACATTTAATTTGCTTCTGGATGGCTTGAAGTTCTTGATAAAAGTGGATTTTTCTGATTTTCATGCATGGCATCTTCAATGTTGGTGATTTCATACCATGACGACCGTGGATGCGGCGAACGTCGACGCCGTGGCAACTTTTATTTCGGACGCCTATGACGTCACAGATTTCCCGCTGCTGCAGTGTTGGCAACAGAATCCAAATGATGTTATAGAATATAGAACTATAGAATCAAATGATGATTTCTTATATCCTGAGTTACCAGTTTCGCAGAAATTAGGATTACTTCACACGTATTAGGACCATCTGATCATATGGCCTCGGAACGGACATCCCGAATAGGGATCAGGGCCGAAATTCATTCTGAAGAAACCCTGGCAATATGGGTATCAAAATCTTGAGTTCAAAACATTTTCCGTGTATTGAGACCATATGGATATGAACCAGACGGTCATTCTGGAACAGGTTGCCGGAGGGACCGTAGGGCCAAAAACTCATTTAGAATAAGTAATTGGACCATAGGATGGTTTGACAACGAACCGGTCATCCTGGAACAGGTTCCCGTTGAGCCTAAAATGAAACAATTTCCTGAATTTTGATACCCATATTACCATTTCTTAAAAAGTTTGGCCACTTAGGGACAAACCTGTTTCCAGAACCGTTCGGATTTAATCATAAGATGATCCTGTAACGTAGTTAAGTTATATTCTTTAAATTTCAACGAAGTTTTTAGTCATGACGCAAGAAATCTTCATTTGGTTGAATATATACTTCAATTTATATTTACTTTGGGACTTGGCCCAGTTAATCTGGAATTCGGTAACCAGGTAATCCGAATCGGTTCTATGTATCGAATAGCGGATAAGTTCCTGCATCCGTAGCAACCAAAATCTTCAAATTGGTAAAAACTGACAATGTTATGATCATTTTAAGTCAGTTGGTACCCGGTAGGTGTTATTTTTGTCGGTAACAAAGGTTAAAGATTGGTGAAAAACTGAGAAAATGAGCATGAGCATTAGCATGATTGACCGCCCGCTTGCCATTCCATTACAGAAAACCAATAGATGATACATGAGACAACATCATCCTCAATGCATGAGCATGAGCATGATGGCCGTGCATTTCGTAGTTGCTACTCCGATCGACCAGAACAATCGCAATTGCACGAGAGAATCAATGGATGGAAACATGAGATTTGCTCTTCAACCTCAGAGCACACAGTCCGAGAGCTCTAGTATTTTGGATGATCGATAACGGCGCTGGCCACGTCCTCACGGTCATCGGGGATGGAAAGGAATTGATGATGCAGTCACTCGCCCACTGCAAGCCGAGAACACCTCTGCACTCGCCACGAGTTCCTGCGGAATTTTGTTGGAATCTGAAGTTAGGTTTTATGGCAGATGTTCGTCTTGATTAACGGGTTGCCAATGTGACAGTCGTGAAAGGGTGGTATATATTCTAATTGGAATCCGAAGCGAGCTTTCCGTTCATTTTGAATTCTAACAGTTACCTGCTAGAACTAGTCAAGTTGTAGGTATAGGTATAGAAAGATGGAAACGGCATGAAAAGCCCATTTCCAGTTCTAGCGATTGCTTGAACATTGAAATATATGAAAAGATACAAAGTAGGAGGAATGGAACGGGCCTGGATTGAACCCACGAACTCCTGCAGTGAGGCGAAGCGTAGCCATTTGACCACAAAGCCCGTTTTTTAATGGAACGGACCTGGGATTGAACCCACGACCTCGTGCGTATAAGGCAGAAACAGTAGCTATGACTACTTCAATTTCGGGCACGCACCAGGAACTGCCGCATGAAGCCGCGCTGCAACAAATGTGGCGAGCTCCATCCGACCGATGAGGTGCGACAAAATGGAGGTTGTGATCCAAAATGCAAACTGTGACAACATCGACTACAACCAAGGACTGTCCAAAGCGGGCGGCGTTTTGGAAATCAGGAAGAAGGCCTCCACCAGGTCCCTGCCGAAAAGAACAGTTCCTGCTCTCAACGAGGTGAACTTTCCCCATCCGCTCCCCGGCGAGCGATACCAATTCTTCCACCTTTGCAGCCACACAAACGGCTGGCGGCTGCTGCAGCATTGTTCAAGCTCCAACACCATCCACCAGCGATTGGCCCCACTTCCTCCCCTGGATTCCGTCGTGGGATAATGGCCCTTCCGGCCGAGGGCGACCCACCGCTCTACACATCGGAGCAATTCCGATTTTCACCCAACTGGCAACGCATTACGCGGTTGCAAAACTCGCTTCAACCAGATCTTCACCCTGGGCATGTTCGTCATTGAAAATGGCTGCTATGGTCTGAATCGTCTTTGCTCACTAAAGAGCAAAATCATCGAGCTCAGCGATTTCCTTCAGGAGAAGGAGATTGACGCCCTTTCATCACCGAAACCCACCTGAAGCCCGAGGTAGAGTGCACAATTCCGGGTTTTAGGTTGGTGAGGTTCGATCGAACAAGCTCAGAGGGGAGGTGCAATCGCCTTGCGAACACCATCGCCTGCCGCCTGCTGCCGGACTTCAAGCTTAAACTCATCGAAGCCGTTGGGTGGAAGTCACTTCTGTCGAGTCGTCACTCTCATCGTGGCTTACTGTCCCAAAGCCAAAGTCGACGATGGCTCGTCAGCTGAGCTACGAAGGGACATAGTCAAGCTCACTCGGCAGCAGGGCAGTTCATCATCGCCGGAGACCTGAACGCAAAGCCAATCGTGGGGAAACACCGTCTCCAACCGGAACAGGTCGTCTGGTCGAACGACGAACTAGAGGGCCACTACACCATCCTGAGCCCTGACGCCTACCCGGTTGACACGGTCCGGGGCCCATGCTCACTCGACGTCTACATCACGAACATGTACGTCGTCACGTTTGGGTCGTCTCCAAGAACTGAGCTCGGACCACTATCCGGTGGTGGCTGAGGTTGGATCTTCAGTAAATCGACACGAGATAACAAGGCGAAACTACCATCAGTGAACGCAGCGGTTCCAGCAGTGCGTCGACACCCTAAACTTGTTCCGCCTGGGGACGTAAAGGCAGCCCTTACTTTGCACCGTTCAATGTGCAGAAATGATCCATAAAAAAGAAAACGATCCGTGAAAAACATCTGAATGTTTCATAAAACGCTACCATAAATCCATAAAATAGTTCAGGGTATCCATAAGAATAATTTTATGATCCTAAATTTTGGAAATATCCATAAAAACAATTTTGATCCATAAATTTCAAATTTGCGCAATTTTTATCCTGATGATGATCCATAGTTTTGGTCATATGATCCATAATTTCGTTTATATGCCATAATTTTGATAAAATGATCCATAATGCTTGGAGAAAAGGCCAATGAAACTATATTAATTGATCCTCACATTTTAAAAATCTATGGATCATTTGGCAAAATTTATGGATCAAATGGTCAGAATTATGGATCATATTACTGAAATTATGGATCATCATCACGATCAAAAGTTGCGAACTTGTTGAAGTTTTATGGATCAAAATATAGTTTTTTGGATCATTTTCCATGATTTATGGATCATTTGTCTACGTTCATGGGAAAATAGCAAGTGTATTGTTTTTCTTGACCTGTTAACGGAACATATTTTGCTATTATTTGCTAAATTTTAGCTATTATGGACCGAAACATTATTCTCTGTGGAATCTCCTGAACTATTTTTGGATTTATGGTAGCGTTTTATAGAACATTCAGAGTATTTTACGGATCGTTTTTCATTGTTTTATGGATCCGTCTTTATTGTTTATATGCAAAAGTATGTTTTGCCACTGTAAAATCATCCTCAATGGCACGACTGTGGAATGCCAATGAGGCGAACCTGACTTGACCTCGACAGAAGCTTATTTTCAGGCAACAGGTTGACAAAACGGTGACAAAGTGTAACGTTTTGTTGAAACTACTGTACCCTTTGATCAACCGCCGGTCATCATTGTCGCTGAAAATAGAGCCTGTCTACAAATCATCCTCCTGTGATCGAATACGGCATGCCGGTCTGGGACAGCTGCGCTAAAACCCACCTCAAACTTCAACGGGTCCAAAACAAATTCCTGGGATGATCCTCAACACCTCCCAGGACAAGAACATCGAGGTCCACCGTCTGGCCGGAACAAAAACCTTACATGAACGCTTTGGTGATGAAAGAAAGTTTAGGGTCCGTTGCTTGCATTCGGATCAGGCTCCAATTAGGGCCTAGTTCAATTTAGGTTATCAAATTTTTATTGTAAATATTAGTGTACATAGTAGTTAGATTATCAAATTTTACAAACAAATCAATGCCTCCTAAAGGCTAAATTGCCTGACTAGAAAACTTTTAAATTCGTAAACTAGAGTATAACTTTGAAAACATAGAACTAAAGCTGAAGGGCCAACTAGCCAAACACTTACCATGTTACATTTTAAAAAATACCTGGAAATAAACATGATTATTGAAAACAAAAAATGATATACTCCAAGCCGCTACATGGGACTAACATCATCTTCAATATGTAAAACTAGTCACCTAAAATTAAGCAATATCGGCGCGTGTCCGAATGCAGGTCAATTAAGGAATGGGTAGGAAAATGTTGACGTGATACTCGCTTTGATGCAAGCCGACGATGCACTTCCACGAGAAATCTCAGGGATATTGGATACATGGGTGGGGATTGGCGAGGTTCATTTTGGTAAACGTTACCGGGATAACGTGAAGTTCTTTTATATCTTATAAAGAGACGTTAATCCCAACCTCGTCTCTCAACTTAGGTTAATTTGTCCGCAAAACAGAACAAAATATCGCGGATCTCGAGATCGTTCTTCGCTCCCAAACACATTGCGAAAAGGATCCTTGCTCTACGATATGTTAACCATTTCAAATTTCAGCATCCAGCTACTTCAGAATAAATTCGGATACCGTGTACCCGTCACTAACAATTATCTCCTGCATCTTTTGCATGAATAACTATTGTTTCTCTTATAACAATTAACCCATTACTATACCATCTGCACGTAACGAAACCATGGCAGTTCTCGGAACTAGTTTTATCGATAACGTCGATTAAATATTAATTACCTTCCTACCCTATTTCAAAATTATCCAAACCAATTATTTACCTTTTAATGTTCCACTTTTACGAGTAGGTGCTGGGAATTACCTGCAATTAAATGAAAATAATTTTAAAATCACTAATCACCTGATACCATTTGATTCAATTTGTCAAATTACTGACAAAACGTTTATGCATATGCTTTACAAACAGACGTAAAATTTCCAATCAGGCAGTTCATTTCGTTATCGAGCGGAATTAGTTGTTCTTCCTAGGAATCACACACACGCATCACCACACACTGGGATGACGGACAAATCGTTCATCCAGTAGGTAGCCACGGTTTTGCAACCGCGATATTCCACTGCCCGCCTCAGGCTATTTGCAACGCAACAACCTCTTGCAGTCAAAGTGATCCAACTTCGTCCCCCAACGGCTACCCACCGGAGCCCGTCTAACCACTTTCGCTTTTTAGGACGGAACAAGTTTTAAAGTGATTACATGCATGCAAGTATGTTGGTACGAGCGCGACTGCACTGCTGCCCAAAGGTGCGCAAGCAACTTATATTTGTCGACGCCGTGATGATCGATCAATTTCGTTGCATAATATATGCTGCTGGGTGGCGAACAGCCGTTCGTTACACAAAGCACTCGTCCACACCCTTTGGGTGGTAAGCTGAAATAAATCGATTCCTCTCGGCCCGTGCTGGCAGGCTGGGTGTCTTCGAATTTGAGTTCAAAGACGTGTGAAAATTGCTGCGATAAATCCCAGTGGGCAATTTGTGGAAACCTGAATTGGGACACATCACCGACATCGACATGGATTAATGACATCGTTTTGATAGCTCAATGCATAATCTGGGGCCTCCTTGCCGTGCGATAAGACGCGCGGCTCAAAGCAGAACCATGCTGAGGGTGGCTGGGTTCGATTCCCGGTGCCGGTCTAGGCAATTTTCGATTGGATTGTCTCGACTTCCCTGGGCATAAAAGTATCATCGTGTTAGCCTCATGATATACAGATAAAAATGGTAACTTGGCTTAGAAACCTCCTGTTAACTGTGGAAGTGCTTAATGAACTCAGCTGCGAGCGGCTCTGTCCCAGTGTGGGGATGTAATGCCAATAAGAAAAGAGAGAAGCATAATCTTCAATTTTCAATTCCCGATCTCAAGTTGAATCGATTCTTTGATTTCAAGTTTTGAATCAATATAACGAAAGAAAAAAATCACTATCATAAGACGGGTTTAGCACAATTCCACCACTTCGTATTACTTTTACATATACGTATTTCGACCTCAACTATAAGGTCGACTTCAGTGTCTGTACATACTCGACTACAACGGAATCCATTTAGATTCCCAACGAAGTCCACTTGGGATGCCAAAGGAATCACTTGAATTGGCAAGCGAATCCACTTGGATTCCAACGTTTCCACTTGGATCCCAACGGAATCTAGATGAATTTCAAAAGCACAATTTATTGGCCTCAGAATACACTTTAGATCCAACGGCAGTGTTGTCCTACCTCAAGGCAAAATTCTGCTCTTTGATTTTACTCCATCTAACGATTTATAGTCTCAACTAAGTAAGTTCACTAATAGGATATTTGAATTTTCTAAATGTCGGCAAACTAAAAAAAATGCACTCCAGAGCCACAGGAGCGCGCGCACTGAAAATGCACTGGAGTGTTTCACTGGAGTGTATTTTCAGCGCGCGCCTCCTGGCTCTGGGTGCATTTTTGACGGTTGCCATGGCATTTAGAAATTCAAATATCCTATATTGAACTTCAGTGAGACTAAAATCTTAATGAAATAAAACGACGAATTGCTATTAGAACAACTATAACATATCCATTTTGATTCAAAATTTGGTGGATTGGCAGAGGATCCTTGAATTCCAACAGTTCCACTTTATTTTCGAAAGGAATCCGCCTGGATTAACAACTGGTTCCACTTGGATTCCCAACAGAGTCCACTTGAATTTCCAAAGGAATCCGCTTGGATTGTCAACGGAATCACTTGGATTCCCAACGGATTTCATTAATTTTCTAACTTGGATTGTCAATGGAATATATATGAATTCCTAATGGAAATCCTTTTCTTATTCCCAACGAATTCCACTCAATTAAAAAACTACTTTCCGTAGAAATCTTTTCCAATATCCTACAATTATATTTTTAGCGGAAATCACTCTTATTCAGGTTCTGGGTCATTTGGCACAAAGCCTGAAAGCACAACTAACACGATTTAATTGCAGCAACTCAAATGAGACCAAATTTGGTTGTATATGAGTTACTGTAACTACGCTACAACATGTGTGTATGTAAGTGGGTCATTAGGCATAACGGACTTTTGACATTATTTTAATTCGTGAATTCCACTGATTAGCTCCAAGATAACTTGGTACTGTTGAAGGAAATGTTATTTCGGGACTAATTTGTTATTTGGGCGTAACTTATGTTGTAAACTAACATGGAACTAATTCAGCCTACATCAAATTTCCTGAGAAAACTATGGTGTGCATCCGACAGAATAGGCCTTCCTCTAGCAGGTAAGAGAATTAGTTTTGGAAAAAACGCTTGCAATCTACCAAATCCTCAAAACAATGTTTGGTTAAAAATAAGTAACGCCCAAATCGCAAATCGATCCCAATTTAATGAATTTCTCACGAGTAAATCAAAATATTCCCAACGCACATAAGAGCGTCTCTGGTGGATTGTCGGTGGTAGGTTATCAATTAAATGATAATTGAATAACTATCTTGTCTACTCTACGGGTCAGCAGGGACTATGTCTAAAGTACGAGTCCCTCCCAGGATCTGCCGAGTTGTGGGGCTTGCCTGGATGTGATGGGTTTGACAGTGGCCCTGTTAACCTCTATAAAAGCTCATGTATCCGCAAGAGGCCCCACCAAAGCGACCGTGTGCCGCTCAAAGCGCACAGCCCAAGTCCTGGTGTTAGGTGGGACGCTAAACAGCCCTGACACGACGGCCCTCCGACGAGACAGGAGGTTTGCGCAGGCCCAATAAGCCGCCGGAAAAAATCATTACGAACAATATAAGAGATAATGCGACTCGATATAATCGGCCAAGACCTGACGACGAATACAGGATTACGATTGGAGCTTGGCAGAAATTGCAAGTCGCTAGGTTTCGCAGGTTCGACAGGATAATCTACGATGAATCATCCCCGCAACTTCGACGTCGTGGCGCTGCAGGAATTTCTGGACAGGACAGAAAGTGTGGAAAAGCGGGCATCGAGCGGCTACCTTCTACCAAGCTATGGCACCACCAACGAGCTGGGAACCGGCTTCATAGGTGCTGGGTAAGATGCGCCAACGCGTGATTGGTGGCAGCCAATCAACGCAGGATTGCAAGCTGAGGTTAAAGGCCGTTTCTTCAACTATAGCATCATCAACGTGCACTGCCCACACGAAGGGAGACCCGACGACGAGAAAGAAGCGTTCTGCACAGCTGGAGCAGACATACGATGGATGCCCACTGCGGGACTTAAAATCGTCATCGGTGACATGAACGCACAGGTAGGAAGGGAAGAAAATGTATAGACCGGTCATCGGACCCGATAATCTGCACACCATGTCGAATGACAACGGCCAACGATGCCTTCGCAGCCTCCGCGAATGTGTAGTCCAGGCACCTTCTTTCCCCGCAAAAATATCCACAAGGCCAGAGAGAGATCACCTAACCAAGATCCACTAACCAATGGAATCACCCTAACGAAACGGAAGCCATCGACCACGTTCTAATCGACGGTAAATTCTTCTCCGACATCACGAACGTCCACACTTACCGCAGTGCGAATATTGAATCCGACCACTACCTCGTTGCAGTATGCCTGCGCTCAAAACTCTCGACGGTGTACACGCGTCGGTCGACGCCGCGGCTTAACATTGGGCGGCTACAAGACGGTGAACTAGCCCAGAATACGCGCAGCAGCTGGAAGTGCACTTCAACGGAAGCAGCATAGGCGCAGCATCCGAAGATGCTGGAGATTCGATCCGCCATTGGTACACCCAACCGCTGCAGCACGGTGCCCCGGATCAGAGAAACGACTGGTATGACGGCGAATGTGAGCAGTTGGTGGAAGAAGAATGTTAGAAGAATGCAGCATGGGCAGTTCTGCAACACCGCACGAGGGCGAACGAGGCACGATATAAACAGGCGAACAGACAAAACTCGATTTTCCGGAGGAAAAAGCGCCAGCAAGAAGATCGAGACCGTGAAGAAACGGAGCAACTATACCGCGCTAATAACACACGAAAGTTCTATGAGAAGTTAAACCGTTCACGTAAGGGCCACGTGCCACAGCCCGATATGTGTAAGGACATAAACGGAACCTTCTTACGAACGAGCGTGAGGTGATCAAAGGTGGCGCAGCACTACGAAGACACCTGAATGGCGATGTGGCAGACGAAGATGGCCGGTATGGTGATGGACCTGGAAGAACGCGCGCAGGACATAATTCTACCGGCTCCGGATCTCCAGGAAATCCAGGAGGAGATTGGCCGGCTGAAGAACAACAAAGCCCCTGGGGTTGACCAACTACCAGGAGAGCTATTTAAACACGGTGGTGAGGCACTGGCTAGAGCGCTGCTGGGTCATTACCAAGATTTGGGAGGAGGAAGTTTTCCGCAGGAGTGGATGGAAGGTGTCGTTGTCCCATCGACAAAAAGGGCGATAAGCTGGATTGTAACTATCGCGCAATCACATTGCTGAACGCCGCCTACAGGTACTCTCCCAAATTTTATGCCGTCGACCTAGCACCAACTGCAAGGAGTTCGTGGGGCAGTACCAGGCGGGTTTGATGAACGCCTCACCACGGACCAGGTGTTTGCCATTCGCCAATACTGCAAATGCCGCGAATATAACGTGCCCACATCATCTATTCATCGACTTCAAAGCCGCATATGATACAATCGATCGGGACCAGCTATGGCAGCTAATGCACGAACACGGTTTTCCGGATAAACTGACACGGTTGATCAAAGCGACGATGGATCGGTGATGTGCGTAGTTCGAGTTTCAGGGGCATTCTCGAGTCCCTTCGAAACTGACGCAATGGTAGCTTTCATGTTTTATCTTTTCGGACCTAATTGATTTCCATCAATTTCGAAATCAATAAAATGCTCAGAATTCGCAGACGACATTCAGTCGAAATTACCGACAGAATAAATTTGGATTCACAACGGTTCGAGTTCATTTTTTAAAACATTATTATCGTGTTTTTTATTGTAATTATAAGTTCATCACCTACCAGTTGACGGACCGTAGTCGGATTTATTATTTATTTACTCGGATTCTCCGATGGTATCCAGTCAGATTTCCGCAATTTCACTACGAGTAGATTGAAACTTCCAACGGAATTTGTGGAAATACGAAAAGAGAATGATCTGAATTTCAAATCTACAAAATCTGAATATGCTCTTATCGCGCAAGACCGCTCAAAGATTCGATCGTCGAAAGGTTCAATCAAACGTCCGCGGCAAAACGGTGACCAGTGCGCTAGACCAGTCACAGGTCGTTGTTGAAGTCCGGACAGGCAGATTATCGAATTCCTTCGTAACATAGCGTCATAGAATACCTACCGCTGATTTTATTCTTTCCTATTCGCAAGGCCTACTGCGGTGAAGGTAAACCAATAAGCCTCAAACTAACCGGAATGTTTTCATGTTGAGTTGTTTAGGCCTGCGGCGCATAGTCAAGCATTCTCCTTTCTGCGGTGCAATTCGTGCTGTCAAAAAAGCGGATCGGACCTACTACAGGGGATGGAGGTCGAATACAACAATTTTAGATTAGTTATTTTGATCCATCCATATGAGCTTCTCATCGAACTTGGCGATGAAAATCTTTTGGATTCAATTCCACGAGTGGCGCATTGAACCTTCTTCCCCATTCCACCGCTTGATAAATGGTGGTAAGCTATGTGCACTGCACGCGATTTCATTCAACGATCGGCGGGACCGTGCGCGTGGCGTTCCGGCGGCAGTGCGCTTATTTGGGTTGATCTTTCTTTTTACTCTCAATCTGGAACTGGAACTGCGGACGGCGGCTGCTGCTGCTGTTGCTGCTGGCGTGGAAACTGGAACGTGGAGAACCAGGCCAGGGCACAGAAATGGCGAGTGGTGAGGGAAAAATGTCAGCAGCTCTCTTGCGACAGGTTGAATTGCTTTTGGAGACCTGCTGGTCGTGCAGTAGTAGATACAGTTTGTTGGTCGTAAAATCGGTGACCCAATGGATTAAGTAATATGCATGGGGATGATGGCCTTCCGTTTGGGCAAGGAAATGCAATCAGTGTTGACTCGGTGCGTTGAAAAGGATTAGTTTTTTAATATCACGTGTGCAGAATTCAGGTTTTGAGACAAGTCATCTTATGTCTCTTTTAATAGTACGTCTTTTGAAGAAAACGCAAATAATGATACGTACCATATGATATTTCGTTAAAATATTTGCACCTTCCTACATATTGTTTCTGTTGAACACTAAAGGTCTGTACATGGGTGCCAGCTAAATTACTTTAGCAAATCAACTGCAGCCCTATCAACTAGAACGAATGATTTATGTGCCTACGTAAAGTTAATTTAATTCGACAAGCTCTGTCCTGTCGTTGCTGACGCATTTGTTTGAATTGCTTTATAACGAATCGGCTGAGGCTCGTCAACAACCCACTATGCAATTTACAAACCATCGTATCATTGCATGTTTCGATTCATTCTATAGTGATCAGTTCTACCAGTTCAACATACAATACATATAGGATAGGCATCTAAGAAAACTTTTTCAACCGTTTGTCCAACGTTAGTATAGCATGCGCAGTACTTATTGGTTCATATTTAGATACCATGTCTTCATTTATATCGCATATTTGCGAACAATATTTAATTTGCATGAAAAAAATATGCCCTTGATTATAATTATGAATTTTTTGTTGACTGATATGTTTTATTAACCTTGCATCTGCAACCTATGTTTTTGCTTGACTCATTTAATTTTTGACGACTCGTTTGAAATTTCAGACATTAAACGGAAATTATCAAAGCTTAACAGGATTAATTTATTGGGTACGTCGGTCCAACGGTTCCAGTTTATGCACTAGGACTGTCGGGTGGCTATGTAGAACATTTTTATTTGTTTGTAATCATACAAACATCGTCTTTGCGATGCCTCGTTATAAAATTACATTAGACTTAAAACTAGTTAGTCGATTATTACGATCGGCCAAGTAAAAATTTGGCTATATAAGCCATTTACCGAACAAGTCAAACGAAAAGTGAGTGGTGAAATAAGCCTGCGAAGTGAAAATGAGCCGTCTCACGCCTCAATACTACGTTCTAACTTTTGATTTCACACTGTGAAGTCAGAAAAATGGGTAGTAAGATGTGAGTAGTGACGGTAGATGTAATAAATGAGAAGTGAAATGTTAGAAATAAGCGAGACGTCTCACATCTCAAATAGGATTTTCTTGTAGATCTGTTCGCTGATTACATTTTCCTTATGACATGTTCGCTAACAGAACCTTTCCAAAATCAAAGAGCATTATGAATAACGAAATACGATGCATAAACCAGATTACTTCTACTTGCGAGTAAAACAAATTGTTTATTCGATGTAACTTTTATTAAAATGTATTTCAAAACAATCGCAATACCTCTCAATCTAACCTTCAACGTGTCCATTTGGCTTACATTTCGTCAGTTATCAATGCTCGATTGGCTCACAATGGCCGCTTTCGCATATCTTCATAAGATTCCAATTTCGACCAAATGACATATTTTGCCTTATGATCTATTCGATCAAGACGTACCCGTTCGGTTGAATGAACCGTCCAAATAACATATACTGCCTATAAGACAAAGTTCCATTTTTGGCCGAATACTGTTCGGCGAAAGGTCATTTTCAGCCGTATGACTCGTTCACCAAAGGTCGTGCCAGAGTTCCAGGTGCCCGCTACTGTCTATACCAATGGGTTGCAAGCCCACTTTTTAGTCCTCGAGTCCCAGGGTTGACAGGCTAATGGGAGGTTTTCGGAGTTCTAAAAATCGGAGGCTTGGAGGTTGATTTAAAATTATTTACTCGGTAAGTATAGTGCTTGCCAACGGCAGACTACCTACAAAAGCTGTCGATTGTGTGAGCATTCGTCGATAAGAAAGGGATCTCGACTCGATCAATCAGCCGACGGGCGCTTTTGACGGTTCGTCGACGGTTGACAGGGCAGGCCGAGGCAAAACTGGCCGACGAATGGCGCGTGCTCGCCGATTGCGAAACTCGGGCTTTGGATAGAGATCCCAAGTAACAATCCAATGCTTCAGAATTTATGTCAGTTTTATAGAGGTTTTATTACGGCATGTAGAAATGCTTAAAGTTTTATTTTGGTTTTACGTTGTCATTTAATTAGATCCGAGAGTACTTGAGAACTACGTTTTGAGTTCCAATATAAAACTACAGCTTTTTAGGTTTTATATCGCTCCTGCGTTCTTCAGAGCTAAAAATGGAACATATAAAGCCAGCAGTTAAATTTATATGTTGGTTTGATCAAGACTTATAAAAGCTGCCAAGCTTCGTAGAGTCCTGTATAAACACATATAACCTTTAATCCTGAAGAAGACCTGTATAGGAATACGAAGCTTTAACTACTACAATGGATAGAAACCAAATTTACTTCAACACAAATTGTTTGACCACGGAAGTCTTTTCATTTCGATTTCAGTCGAAAATGAAAAAAACATTACCAGTTTTTTCTATATGGTGAATTATGTAGGGGAACTGTTCCGATCTCCATCTCACTCACTGAACATACATTCATCAAGCAAAGAAATACGGCACCAATTTCGTCGCTTCTTTTTGTAAACATACTTCTGCTGAAAAAATTACAAATCAAATACCTTTCCATTGCTCTGCTTTTAATATGATGAACATCGGAGCCATTAGATGAAATCCAGGAGCAGTTCTCTTATATATTTGAGTTGTCGAAAAAACTGTTCAAACGGCATTTGTCGATGAGGGGAATGAAAATATGTATTCATCCATACATGCTTTGCCAATTTAACTCGAGTAAAACAATTTTATGGTACAAATGTACCATTTAACGATTAACACTATATGCTATTTAATTGAAATACTTATTTTTAAAGTACTTGCTTCGACGCCGAGGGCAGAAAAGTTTGTTTATGATTTTTATATCTGTCTACGCTGTCATATTGTCATTATTATAAAACTACCAAACTTTTAGTTTGACCAAGATAAAACTTGCTAGTCGTACATGGTCTTGAGAAAAGATAAAACCTCTAGTTGTTTGAAATGCCAAGATAGGGCCAGTTCAGGAGTAATGGTTGGTGAAGCATGTCATGTAATCAAAGTTTATTCGAAAAATGTTGCCGATATGAAAAAACATAATGAATTTCATAATCGAAATATCATGCATGTTTATGTTTCACCTTTAAACGAGTAAAATTGGTCATCCTAATAAGTTTTAGAATAATGCTTTGATTTTGATCCAACAAAGTGGTTATTAATTGAAATTATTTCGAAAGTAATTGACTAAGGCAGTTAATTAAACTTGAATTTTTAAATAATAACAAATTAA
This sequence comes from Armigeres subalbatus, assembly GCF_024139115.2. Taxonomy (NCBI): domain Eukaryota; kingdom Metazoa; phylum Arthropoda; class Insecta; order Diptera; family Culicidae; genus Armigeres; species Armigeres subalbatus. Next base: position 256,761,099 of record NC_085139.1, on the reverse strand, counting down.
CGAAGGGCATTGTTAAAATACTGATTATTTATCTTGGTTTCACCATGAAAAATCCTTACATATACAAACATGCATAAACACTAAAGGCCAGATATGAACTTTTATTGAACATGGCTGATAATAATTCTTATATTTTTGTTGTTGACATGTAATCCATGCATTCAGGAGGCAAAATATTTATATTGAGTACAAACAATAAACAAATAATCAACCTGAGAGTTGGCAACTGTCTAATTATCGGCTTATTTGTTGTATCATAGTCAAAGTGGTTATCATGGTTATAAAGTGGTTCTCAAGACCACCAAGTTTGGAGGAGGTTTGTTTTGCATGTTTTATGTAGAGATTTGCAGTAAACTGCAAATAAATAAAAAAATAAATTACAATAAAACTGGGCCAACTGGCTGTAACATGGTTATATAAAATCTACAGGAGGTTTGGAAACTGCATGGACTGCATGAATGGTTTTGAGATTAGGTTTTGAAGAACTATAAAACTCTGATACAACCTTAATTGCTTGAGTAGTTGAAGTTTGGCCAACGGATGGCGTTTCTCAGGGGTTGTCGACTGAAATTGAGGATTTCTTCGGTGGTTCTTTCTGCGAAGGCTCCACCGGTTTGCTTGTGAATGGTCTTACGTTCAGCGTGGTTGTCGTTAATGGCCGACGACCTTTACCATGATTTTTGATGGATGCTCAAGATCGGTTGACGGATTGCAAAACTCGACAAACGTAGCATGATTGGATGGGCCAACGGGTAAAGAAGCTCTTCGGATTGACCGGTGGATGATAGAATTCGCCGAAATGGTCGATTGGTATTGACCATGGAGGGCGCGATGAATTCACCAAAGAATAGCGGTACTCCCCGAATTGCAGATGGATTGTTCGGTCGCCGGATGACGTGGCCGGTAGAAATAGCTGACGGATGGTGTTGCACTCGGTCATTATGGTCGAGGGCTAACACTCGCGATTAGTCGACGGATGGCGAAACTCGCAAGGATTGCGATGCATCACGAGGCGCGTGTTGAATTAGTCCAAGATCGAATGGTTTCATTAGATGCGTCTCCAGCCAGCAAAAATTCACGCATAATAAGAAATTTGAAGGAAATTTGCTATGAACAATTCACAGTCTCTACCGATACCCAAGAAAGTCGTCTTCGCATTCTTCGCTTCCCGGTACCTCGTTTCGGTGATCGTCCTCATTCCCATCCGTTGCGCAGTTTTTGAAATGCAGTCAAAATCATTCTATAGATATACGTTTCTTTCCAACGCACGTTGTAACTCACTTATCATTTTTTATTCGTACATCACAGTGAGAAATCAGTAGTTTTCCGGCCAAATCACCTGCTCGTAAAACCAACATTTTTGGCTATATTACATTTTCGATCGTATAACCTTGTTTCGTTCGGTCAAATCCGCTATTCATTCCGTTCGCCTAATCACATTTTCGGCAGTATGACATGTACCGCTAAATTCAATTTTTACTGCATGTCTTATTCAGCCCAACGACATTTTCGCCGACTGATCCATTCCATTAATTCTTGCTATCCGCTGAATGACTTTGGCTAAAGGCTTCTTCGTCCTAACATCTTATTTGAACGATCGAAATATTTCGACAAGTAGTTTTAGGCCTAATAACAGTTTCTGCGAAATGGAAATCGACAAGATGACTCTGCATGAAAAAACTAGGGAAAACTGAATTATTTTGCTTATGATGCTATACTAGTGGATGGGTGTGCTTATCCGAAACATACACATAGTTGTTTATCCAGGATCTCACAAATTGTTCAACTTTAGAGTCGCCCCAGCAAACATGTTTTCGCTGATATATCTGTCAAATTGCTGAACC